>NC_083484.1:17456577-17528722 GCF_030014155.1 Tachysurus vachellii | reverse complement strand
ACCCTCGTGAGAAAATTAGGCCGACTAAGGATCTGGACTGGCCTCCCACTGAAAAAAGCTTAACTTGGCTGGGAATTATACTGTCTTTTTGAGAGATTTTTCCTAGAGGGCTACCCAGTAGAAGCTTGTTGACCTGGTTCGGGGTCATCCGCTGGGATCTGTGGGCTCAACATATGCTTCGCAGGGCACAGCACTCTGCCCGTGTGGTCCCGGAAACCTGGCGGTGTTAACAAAAAGGGCCACTGGCAGAGAGGTGAGTCATGGTCTTCTACCTGTCTTCACCTTGTTTAAATGTGTTGAAAATGTTTATTGTGTGACGGTTCAGGTATGATAGTAATGTGCAGCTTTAACACTATAGTGGTAAATAGGGCTTTAAATTTAGACATTTGTCTCACTTAGCAAATTAATAGGATTATTTTCCTTAAAAAATTATCTGTTTTATCTTAAATAAATAAATTATTTATTCTATTATTATGCTGCGCTAACATATTATTGTAAATAGGACTT
This sequence comes from Tachysurus vachellii, assembly GCF_030014155.1. NCBI lineage: Eukaryota > Metazoa > Chordata > Actinopteri > Siluriformes > Bagridae > Tachysurus > Tachysurus vachellii. The sequence continues at coordinate 17,528,215 of NC_083484.1, read as the reverse complement.
TAAAGCAATCATTCTACTAAATAGGACCCTAAATGTAATCATTTATCTTAATGAATAAATAAATCATGAGGATTATTTTCTTAAAAAATGATCTTCATCCTAATAAGTAAATAAATAAATATATTATTTGTTCACTTAAATCATTATTTTTTATCTTAATAAATAAATTGTTTATCCAATTGGCTATGGGACACGAGCCGAGGAGTGATCGCCCTACGGCTAGCCGCCATGGATGAGGGTGTATAGTAATGAAAGGCTGAAACACCCTGTGACTCTATGGTTTACTACTGATGACGTGTCTCACTATTTAGGATGTCGTCGGGCTAAAGAGGGCTTTAATTTAGTCTGTACCCTTAGCCCTAAATAGCATTTTGTGCGTTCTCCATTCCTGAACCCTAAAACATAACCGCAGGTTTCCATTTCTAAGCCCTAAACATAACCATGTATCTAGCTCTGGTGGTTGGAGCCCTAAACCTAACCCTAAAACCTAACCCTAAACTTAACCCTAATTTTTAGAACCCTACACCTAACTCTCAGCCCTAAACATAACCGTGTTTCTAGCCCTAGGGTTTAGAGCCCTAAGCCTAACCCTAAAACTTAACCGTTAGCCCTAACCCTAATTCCCAGCCCTAAACATAACCGGAGATTTAAAGCACGTTCGTAACCCTAATTTTTCGAACCGTAAACCTAATTTTTAGCCCTAAACATAACCTTAGGCGTCGTCTGAGGTCGGAACCCTAATTTAGACCGACCTCCAACTCTAGAAGAGCGCTTTAAGCTCGTAACTCTAAATAGGCGATGTTTTTTCGTTCGTCGTGACGGTGGTGGCCGAAAACGAGGCCCGAGTGGCAGGCCCGTGCACAACGTTGGTTCTGGTTCACTCCCGGAGCCACGGTCTTTTCCCCTAACCTAACCCAGCCAGTGCCGCCCTCGGACACCTTGTTGGAAGCCATCTCCACGTGGCGCGTGATCCTGGTGGGCAGAGGTTAAAAAACTTTAACTGTTAACCTCAATAAAATAAACACAACGTAATGTCTTGATATAGACACCCACCGAGGCACCCCATTAGTTGGGGGCGACAGTTTCGATGCTCATTCATGAGCGCGTGCTGTAGCGATCGGGCCGAATGACACGGGCGATCCGTGCTCTATGGGCGGCCGAACAGAAAGGCGCCGGGGCGTAAGCGCGAGGGATATAAGAGGGACGGGAAGCGTAAGCGCATCGTAGTCTCAAGGGTCATGGGTTACGTTTCCGGAGCACGGTTTGGGATTAGCCCGAATCTAGCGTAGGGGTCTGCCGCCCTCGACGCAGGATACCGAGGAGAAAGGCCAAGAATGACCCATGACTTTTCTCGTGCCACCCTCAGAGGTCTGGTCCACCCTGAAGGGAACGGCGATCGTTAGCTTAGGCTCTGGTTGCGTGCCTCGACCACCGAGCAGATGCCCGCTTCGTATTGCCCTTAATAGATCTCCGCTGGCCTTGTAGCGACCCTAAAATAGGCGCCCGCCGGCCCAATCTTACCCCGTTCAGAGCGTTAAAGCTCAGGCATGAATACGGAGATTCAAGAAATAGGCGTCGTAGGTTATTAGGCCTAAAATTAATTTAATTAAAATAACTTAATTAATTTTCTAAATAGGTTAATAATCACGGATTAGATTTAAAATAAGGGGGAGATGGTAACTACGCTCCATCCTGCTAAAATAATGTTTGGACCGGAAACTTAGGCCTGAACTTTAAATTAGAGGCGTTTATTAGCTATTTTAATTTAAATTAGTAAACTCTTATCTTAGCAGCGATCCAAAATCTCTTTAAATTCCACTTTAGACGGGCTTTGACCCATTTCCAACCAGTTAAATGGTGTTTAAGGGGTTTTAGACCTATAATTTGCATAACTCCGCCCATAAAGTCAATTTTGGAGTACATTTTAACTAATAACTCCAGAAGGACAAAAGATAGAGAAAAAGCGTTTTTTGCGGCGTGTTAGACATAATAAAATATATAAACTACAATATAAAGTGAAAATTCACCCTCGGTGAGAAAATTAGGCCGACTAAGGATCTGGACTGGCCTCCCACTGAAAAAAGCTTAACTTGGCTGGGAATTATACTGTCTTTTTGAGAGATTTTTCCTAGAGGGCTACCCAGTAGAAGCTTGTTGACCTGGTTCGGGGTCATCCGCTGGGATCTGTGGGCTCAACATATGCTTCGCAGGGCACAGCACTCTGCCCGTGTGGTCCCGGAAACCTGGCGGTGTTAACAAAAAGGGCCACTGGCAGAGAGGTGAGTCATGGTCTTCTACCTGTCTTCACCTTGTTTAAATGTGTTGAAAATGTTTATTGTGTGACGGTTCAGGTATGATAGTAATGTGCAGCTTTAACACTATAGTGGTAAATAGGGCTTTAAATTTAGACATTTGTCTCACTTAGCAAATTAATAGGATTATTTTCCTTAAAAAATTATCTGTTTTATCTTAAATAAATAAATTATTTATTCTATTATTATGCTGCGCTAACATATTATTGTAAATAGGACTTTAAAGCAATCATTCTACTAAATAGGACCCTAAATGTAATCATTTATCTTAATGAATAAATAAATCATGAGGATTATTTTCTTAAAAAATGATCTTCATCCTAATAAGTAAATAAATAAATATATTATTTGTTCACTTAAATCATTATTTTTTATCTTAATAAATAAATTGTTTATCCAATTGGCTATGGGACACGAGCCGAGGAGTGATCGCCCTACGGCTAGCCGCCATGGATGAGGGTGTATAGTAATGAAAGGCTGAAACACCCTGTGACTCTATGGTTTACTACTGATGACGTGTCTCACTATTTAGGATGTCGTCGGGCTAAAGAGGGCTTTAATTTAGTCTGTACCCTTAGCCCTAAATAGCATTTTGTGCGTTCTCCATTCCTGAACCCTAAAACATAACCGCAGGTTTCCATTTCTAAGCCCTAAACATAACCATGTATCTAGCTCTGGTGGTTGGAGCCCTAAACCTAACCCTAAAACCTAACCCTAAACTTAACCCTAATTTTTAGAACCCTACACCTAACTCTCAGCCCTAAACATAACCGTGTTTCTAGCCCTAGGGTTTAGAGCCCTAAGCCTAACCCTAAAACTTAACCGTTAGCCCTAACCCTAATTCCCAGCCCTAAACATAACCGGAGATTTAAAGCACGTTCGTAACCCTAATTTTTCGAACCGTAAACCTAATTTTTAGCCCTAAACATAACCTTAGGCGTCGTCTGAGGTCGGAACCCTAATTTAGACCGACCTCCAACTCTAGAAGAGCGCTTTAAGCTCGTAACTCTAAATAGGCGATGTTTTTTCGTTCGTCGTGACGGTGGTGGCCGAAAACGAGGCCCGAGTGGCAGGCCCGTGCACAACGTTGGTTCTGGTTCACTCCCGGAGCCACGGTCTTTTCCCCTAACCTAACCCAGCCAGTGCCGCCCTCGGACACCTTGTTGGAAGCCATCTCCACGTGGCGCGTGATCCTGGTGGGCAGAGGTTAAAAAACTTTAACTGTTAACCTCAATAAAATAAACACAACGTAATGTCTTGATATAGACACCCACCGAGGCACCCCATTAGTTGGGGGCGACAGTTTCGATGCTCATTCATGAGCGCGTGCTGTAGCGATCGGGCCGAATGACACGGGCGATCCGTGCTCTATGGGCGGCCGAACAGAAAGGCGCCGGGGCGTAAGCGCGAGGGATATAAGAGGGACGGGAAGCGTAAGCGCATCGTAGTCTCAAGGGTCATGGGTTACGTTTCCGGAGCACGGTTTGGGATTAGCCCGAATCTAGCGTAGGGGTCTGCCGCCCTCGACGCAGGATACCGAGGAGAAAGGCCAAGAATGACCCATGACTTTTCTCGTGCCACCCTCAGAGGTCTGGTCCACCCTGAAGGGAACGGCGATCGTTAGCTTAGGCTCTGGTTGCGTGCCTCGACCACCGAGCAGATGCCCGCTTCGTATTGCCCTTAATAGATCTCCGCTGGCCTTGTAGCGACCCTAAAATAGGCGCCCGCCGGCCCAATCTTACCCCGTTCAGAGCGTTAAAGCTCAGGCATGAATACGGAGATTCAAGAAATAGGCGTCGTAGGTTATTAGGCCTAAAATTAATTTAATTAAAATAACTTAATTAATTTTCTAAATAGGTTAATAATCACGGATTAGATTTAAAATAAGGGGGAGATGGTAACTACGCTCCATCCTGCTAAAATAATGTTTGGACCGGAAACTTAGGCCTGAACTTTAAATTAGAGGCGTTTATTAGCTATTTTAATTTAAATTAGTAAACTCTTATCTTAGCAGCGATCCAAAATCTCTTTAAATTCCACTTTAGACGGGCTTTGACCCATTTCCAACCAGTTAAATGGTGTTTAAGGGGTTTTAGACCTATAATTTGCATAACTCCGCCCATAAAGTCAATTTTGGAGTACATTTTAACTAATAACTCCAGAAGGACAAAAGATAGAGAAAAAGCGTTTTTTGCGGCGTGTTAGACATAATAAAATATATAAACTACAATATAAAGTGAAAATTCACCCTCGGTGAGAAAATTAGGCCGACTAAGGATCTGGACTGGCCTCCCACTGAAAAAAGCTTAACTTGGCTGGGAATTATACTGTCTTTTTGAGAGATTTTTCCTAGAGGGCTACCCAGTAGAAGCTTGTTGACCTGGTTCGGGGTCATCCGCTGGGATCTGTGGGCTCAACATATGCTTCGCAGGGCACAGCACTCTGCCCGTGTGGTCCCGGAAACCTGGCGGTGTTAACAAAAAGGGCCACTGGCAGAGAGGTGAGTCATGGTCTTCTACCTGTCTTCACCTTGTTTAAATGTGTTGAAAATGTTTATTGTGTGACGGTTCAGGTATGATAGTAATGTGCAGCTTTAACACTATAGTGGTAAATAGGGCTTTAAATTTAGACATTTGTCTCACTTAGCAAATTAATAGGATTATTTTCCTTAAAAAATTATCTGTTTTATCTTAAATAAATAAATTATTTATTCTATTATTATGCTGCGCTAACATATTATTGTAAATAGGACTTTAAAGCAATCATTCTACTAAATAGGACCCTAAATGTAATCATTTATCTTAATGAATAAATAAATCATGAGGATTATTTTCTTAAAAAATGATCTTCATCCTAATAAGTAAATAAATAAATATATTATTTGTTCACTTAAATCATTATTTTTTATCTTAATAAATAAATTGTTTATCCAATTGGCTATGGGACACGAGCCGAGGAGTGATCGCCCTACGGCTAGCCGCCATGGATGAGGGTGTATAGTAATGAAAGGCTGAAACACCCTGTGACTCTATGGTTTACTACTGATGACGTGTCTCACTATTTAGGATGTCGTCGGGCTAAAGAGGGCTTTAATTTAGTCTGTACCCTTAGCCCTAAATAGCATTTTGTGCGTTCTCCATTCCTGAACCCTAAAACATAACCGCAGGTTTCCATTTCTAAGCCCTAAACATAACCATGTATCTAGCTCTGGTGGTTGGAGCCCTAAACCTAACCCTAAAACCTAACCCTAAACTTAACCCTAATTTTTAGAACCCTACACCTAACTCTCAGCCCTAAACATAACCGTGTTTCTAGCCCTAGGGTTTAGAGCCCTAAGCCTAACCCTAAAACTTAACCGTTAGCCCTAACCCTAATTCCCAGCCCTAAACATAACCGGAGATTTAAAGCACGTTCGTAACCCTAATTTTTCGAACCGTAAACCTAATTTTTAGCCCTAAACATAACCTTAGGCGTCGTCTGAGGTCGGAACCCTAATTTAGACCGACCTCCAACTCTAGAAGAGCGCTTTAAGCTCGTAACTCTAAATAGGCGATGTTTTTTCGTTCGTCGTGACGGTGGTGGCCGAAAACGAGGCCCGAGTGGCAGGCCCGTGCACAACGTTGGTTCTGGTTCACTCCCGGAGCCACGGTCTTTTCCCCTAACCTAACCCAGCCAGTGCCGCCCTCGGACACCTTGTTGGAAGCCATCTCCACGTGGCGCGTGATCCTGGTGGGCAGAGGTTAAAAAACTTTAACTGTTAACCTCAATAAAATAAACACAACGTAATGTCTTGATATAGACACCCACCGAGGCACCCCATTAGTTGGGGGCGACAGTTTCGATGCTCATTCATGAGCGCGTGCTGTAGCGATCGGGCCGAATGACACGGGCGATCCGTGCTCTATGGGCGGCCGAACAGAAAGGCGCCGGGGCGTAAGCGCGAGGGATATAAGAGGGACGGGAAGCGTAAGCGCATCGTAGTCTCAAGGGTCATGGGTTACGTTTCCGGAGCACGGTTTGGGATTAGCCCGAATCTAGCGTAGGGGTCTGCCGCCCTCGACGCAGGATACCGAGGAGAAAGGCCAAGAATGACCCATGACTTTTCTCGTGCCACCCTCAGAGGTCTGGTCCACCCTGAAGGGAACGGCGATCGTTAGCTTAGGCTCTGGTTGCGTGCCTCGACCACCGAGCAGATGCCCGCTTCGTATTGCCCTTAATAGATCTCCGCTGGCCTTGTAGCGACCCTAAAATAGGCGCCCGCCGGCCCAATCTTACCCCGTTCAGAGCGTTAAAGCTCAGGCATGAATACGGAGATTCAAGAAATAGGCGTCGTAGGTTATTAGGCCTAAAATTAATTTAATTAAAATAACTTAATTAATTTTCTAAATAGGTTAATAATCACGGATTAGATTTAAAATAAGGGGGAGATGGTAACTACGCTCCATCCTGCTAAAATAATGTTTGGACCGGAAACTTAGGCCTGAACTTTAAATTAGAGGCGTTTATTAGCTATTTTAATTTAAATTAGTAAACTCTTATCTTAGCAGCGATCCAAAATCTCTTTAAATTCCACTTTAGACGGGCTTTGACCCATTTCCAACCAGTTAAATGGTGTTTAAGGGGTTTTAGACCTATAATTTGCATAACTCCGCCCATAAAGTCAATTTTGGAGTACATTTTAACTAATAACTCCAGAAGGACAAAAGATAGAGAAAAAGCGTTTTTTTGCGGCGTGTTAGACATAATAAAATATATAAACTACAATATAAAGTGAAAATTCACCCTCGGTGAGAAAATTAGGCCGACTAAGGATCTGGACTGGCCTCCCACTGAAAAAAGCTTAACTTGGCTGGGAATTATACTGTCTTTTTGAGAGATTTTTCCTAGAGGGCTACCCAGTAGAAGCTTGTTGACCTGGTTCGGGGTCATCCGCTGGGATCTGTGGGCTCAACATATGCTTCGCAGGGCACAGCACTCTGCCCGTGTGGTCCCGGAAACCTGGCGGTGTTAACAAAAAGGGCCACTGGCAGAGAGGTGAGTCATGGTCTTCTACCTGTCTTCACCTTGTTTAAATGTGTTGAAAATGTTTATTGTGTGACGGTTCAGGTATGATAGTAATGTGCAGCTTTAACACTATAGTGGTAAATAGGGCTTTAAATTTAGACATTTGTCTCACTTAGCAAATTAATAGGATTATTTTCCTTAAAAAATTATCTGTTTTATCTTAAATAAATAAATTATTTATTCTATTATTATGCTGCGCTAACATATTATTGTAAATAGGACTTTAAAGCAATCATTCTACTAAATAGGACCCTAAATGTAATCATTTATCTTAATGAATAAATAAATCATGAGGATTATTTTCTTAAAAAATGATCTTCATCCTAATAAGTAAATAAATAAATATATTATTTGTTCACTTAAATCATTATTTTTTATCTTAATAAATAAATTGTTTATCCAATTGGCTATGGGACACGAGCCGAGGAGTGATCGCCCTACGGCTAGCCGCCATGGATGAGGGTGTATAGTAATGAAAGGCTGAAACACCCTGTGACTCTATGGTTTACTACTGATGACGTGTCTCACTATTTAGGATGTCGTCGGGCTAAAGAGGGCTTTAATTTAGTCTGTACCCTTAGCCCTAAATAGCATTTTGTGCGTTCTCCATTCCTGAACCCTAAAACATAACCGCAGGTTTCCATTTCTAAGCCCTAAACATAACCATGTATCTAGCTCTGGTGGTTGGAGCCCTAAACCTAACCCTAAAACCTAACCCTAAACTTAACCCTAATTTTTAGAACCCTACACCTAACTCTCAGCCCTAAACATAACCGTGTTTCTAGCCCTAGGGTTTAGAGCCCTAAGCCTAACCCTAAAACTTAACCGTTAGCCCTAACCCTAATTCCCAGCCCTAAACATAACCGGAGATTTAAAGCACGTTCGTAACCCTAATTTTTCGAACCGTAAACCTAATTTTTAGCCCTAAACATAACCTTAGGCGTCGTCTGAGGTCGGAACCCTAATTTAGACCGACCTCCAACTCTAGAAGAGCGCTTTAAGCTCGTAACTCTAAATAGGCGATGTTTTTTCGTTCGTCGTGACGGTGGTGGCCGAAAACGAGGCCCGAGTGGCAGGCCCGTGCACAACGTTGGTTCTGGTTCACTCCCGGAGCCACGGTCTTTTCCCCTAACCTAACCCAGCCAGTGCCGCCCTCGGACACCTTGTTGGAAGCCATCTCCACGTGGCGCGTGATCCTGGTGGGCAGAGGTTAAAAAACTTTAACTGTTAACCTCAATAAAATAAACACAACGTAATGTCTTGATATAGACACCCACCGAGGCACCCCATTAGTTGGGGGCGACAGTTTCGATGCTCATTCATGAGCGCGTGCTGTAGCGATCGGGCCGAATGACACGGGCGATCCGTGCTCTATGGGCGGCCGAACAGAAAGGCGCCGGGGCGTAAGCGCGAGGGATATAAGAGGGACGGGAAGCGTAAGCGCATCGTAGTCTCAAGGGTCATGGGTTACGTTTCCGGAGCACGGTTTGGGATTAGCCCGAATCTAGCGTAGGGGTCTGCCGCCCTCGACGCAGGATACCGAGGAGAAAGGCCAAGAATGACCCATGACTTTTCTCGTGCCACCCTCAGAGGTCTGGTCCACCCTGAAGGGAACGGCGATCGTTAGCTTAGGCTCTGGTTGCGTGCCTCGACCACCGAGCAGATGCCCGCTTCGTATTGCCCTTAATAGATCTCCGCTGGCCTTGTAGCGACCCTAAAATAGGCGCCCGCCGGCCCAATCTTACCCCGTTCAGAGCGTTAAAGCTCAGGCATGAATACGGAGATTCAAGAAATAGGCGTCGTAGGTTATTAGGCCTAAAATTAATTTAATTAAAATAACTTAATTAATTTTCTAAATAGGTTAATAATCACGGATTAGATTTAAAATAAGGGGGAGATGGTAACTACGCTCCATCCTGCTAAAATAATGTTTGGACCGGAAACTTAGGCCTGAACTTTAAATTAGAGGCGTTTATTAGCTATTTTAATTTAAATTAGTAAACTCTTATCTTAGCAGCGATCCAAAATCTCTTTAAATTCCACTTTAGACGGGCTTTGACCCATTTCCAACCAGTTAAATGGTGTTTAAGGGGTTTTAGACCTATAATTTGCATAACTCCGCCCATAAAGTCAATTTTGGAGTACATTTTAACTAATAACTCCAGAAGGACAAAAGATAGAGAAAAAGCGTTTTTTGCGGCGTGTTAGACATAATAAAATATATAAACTACAATATAAAGTGAAAATTCACCCTCGGTGAGAAAATTAGGCCGACTAAGGATCTGGACTGGCCTCCCACTGAAAAAAGCTTAACTTGGCTGGGAATTATACTGTCTTTTTGAGAGATTTTTCCTAGAGGGCTACCCAGTAGAAGCTTGTTGACCTGGTTCGGGGTCATCCGCTGGGATCTGTGGGCTCAACATATGCTTCGCAGGGCACAGCACTCTGCCCGTGTGGTCCCGGAAACCTGGCGGTGTTAACAAAAAGGGCCACTGGCAGAGAGGTGAGTCATGGTCTTCTACCTGTCTTCACCTTGTTTAAATGTGTTGAAAATGTTTATTGTGTGACGGTTCAGGTATGATAGTAATGTGCAGCTTTAACACTATAGTGGTAAATAGGGCTTTAAATTTAGACATTTGTCTCACTTAGCAAATTAATAGGATTATTTTCCTTAAAAAATTATCTGTTTTATCTTAAATAAATAAATTATTTATTCTATTATTATGCTGCGCTAACATATTATTGTAAATAGGACTTTAAAGCAATCATTCTACTAAATAGGACCCTAAATGTAATCATTTATCTTAATGAATAAATAAATCATGAGGATTATTTTCTTAAAAAATGATCTTCATCCTAATAAGTAAATAAATAAATATATTATTTGTTCACTTAAATCATTATTTTTTATCTTAATAAATAAATTGTTTATCCAATTGGCTATGGGACACGAGCCGAGGAGTGATCGCCCTACGGCTAGCCGCCATGGATGAGGGTGTATAGTAATGAAAGGCTGAAACACCCTGTGACTCTATGGTTTACTACTGATGACGTGTCTCACTATTTAGGATGTCGTCGGGCTAAAGAGGGCTTTAATTTAGTCTGTACCCTTAGCCCTAAATAGCATTTTGTGCGTTCTCCATTCCTGAACCCTAAAACATAACCGCAGGTTTCCATTTCTAAGCCCTAAACATAACCATGTATCTAGCTCTGGTGGTTGGAGCCCTAAACCTAACCCTAAAACCTAACCCTAAACTTAACCCTAATTTTTAGAACCCTACACCTAACTCTCAGCCCTAAACATAACCGTGTTTCTAGCCCTAGGGTTTAGAGCCCTAAGCCTAACCCTAAAACTTAACCGTTAGCCCTAACCCTAATTCCCAGCCCTAAACATAACCGGAGATTTAAAGCACGTTCGTAACCCTAATTTTTCGAACCGTAAACCTAATTTTTAGCCCTAAACATAACCTTAGGCGTCGTCTGAGGTCGGAACCCTAATTTAGACCGACCTCCAACTCTAGAAGAGCGCTTTAAGCTCGTAACTCTAAATAGGCGATGTTTTTTCGTTCGTCGTGACGGTGGTGGCCGAAAACGAGGCCCGAGTGGCAGGCCCGTGCACAACGTTGGTTCTGGTTCACTCCCGGAGCCACGGTCTTTTCCCCTAACCTAACCCAGCCAGTGCCGCCCTCGGACACCTTGTTGGAAGCCATCTCCACGTGGCGCGTGATCCTGGTGGGCAGAGGTTAAAAAACTTTAACTGTTAACCTCAATAAAATAAACACAACGTAATGTCTTGATATAGACACCCACCGAGGCACCCCATTAGTTGGGGGCGACAGTTTCGATGCTCATTCATGAGCGCGTGCTGTAGCGATCGGGCCGAATGACACGGGCGATCCGTGCTCTATGGGCGGCCGAACAGAAAGGCGCCGGGGCGTAAGCGCGAGGGATATAAGAGGGACGGGAAGCGTAAGCGCATCGTAGTCTCAAGGGTCATGGGTTACGTTTCCGGAGCACGGTTTGGGATTAGCCCGAATCTAGCGTAGGGGTCTGCCGCCCTCGACGCAGGATACCGAGGAGAAAGGCCAAGAATGACCCATGACTTTTCTCGTGCCACCCTCAGAGGTCTGGTCCACCCTGAAGGGAACGGCGATCGTTAGCTTAGGCTCTGGTTGCGTGCCTCGACCACCGAGCAGATGCCCGCTTCGTATTGCCCTTAATAGATCTCCGCTGGCCTTGTAGCGACCCTAAAATAGGCGCCCGCCGGCCCAATCTTACCCCGTTCAGAGCGTTAAAGCTCAGGCATGAATACGGAGATTCAAGAAATAGGCGTCGTAGGTTATTAGGCCTAAAATTAATTTAATTAAAATAACTTAATTAATTTTCTAAATAGGTTAATAATCACGGATTAGATTTAAAATAAGGGGGAGATGGTAACTACGCTCCATCCTGCTAAAATAATGTTTGGACCGGAAACTTAGGCCTGAACTTTAAATTAGAGGCGTTTATTAGCTATTTTAATTTAAATTAGTAAACTCTTATCTTAGCAGCGATCCAAAATCTCTTTAAATTCCACTTTAGACGGGCTTTGACCCATTTCCAACCAGTTAAATGGTGTTTAAGGGGTTTTAGACCTATAATTTGCATAACTCCGCCCATAAAGTCAATTTTGGAGTACATTTTAACTAATAACTCCAGAAGGACAAAAGATAGAGAAAAAGCGTTTTTTGCGGCGTGTTAGACATAATAAAATATATAAACTACAATATAAAGTGAAAATTCACCCTCGGTGAGAAAATTAGGCCGACTAAGGATCTGGACTGGCCTCCCACTGAAAAAAGCTTAACTTGGCTGGGAATTATACTGTCTTTTTGAGAGATTTTTCCTAGAGGGCTACCCAGTAGAAGCTTGTTGACCTGGTTCGGGGTCATCCGCTGGGATCTGTGGGCTCAACATATGCTTCGCAGGGCACAGCACTCTGCCCGTGTGGTCCCGGAAACCTGGCGGTGTTAACAAAAAGGGCCACTGGCAGAGAGGTGAGTCATGGTCTTCTACCTGTCTTCACCTTGTTTAAATGTGTTGAAAATGTTTATTGTGTGACGGTTCAGGTATGATAGTAATGTGCAGCTTTAACACTATAGTGGTAAATAGGGCTTTAAATTTAGACATTTGTCTCACTTAGCAAATTAATAGGATTATTTTCCTTAAAAAATTATCTGTTTTATCTTAAATAAATAAATTATTTATTCTATTATTATGCTGCGCTAACATATTATTGTAAATAGGACTTTAAAGCAATCATTCTACTAAATAGGACCCTAAATGTAATCATTTATCTTAATGAATAAATAAATCATGAGGATTATTTTCTTAAAAAATGATCTTCATCCTAATAAGTAAATAAATAAATATATTATTTGTTCACTTAAATCATTATTTTTTATCTTAATAAATAAATTGTTTATCCAATTGGCTATGGGACACGAGCCGAGGAGTGATCGCCCTACGGCTAGCCGCCATGGATGAGGGTGTATAGTAATGAAAGGCTGAAACACCCTGTGACTCTATGGTTTACTACTGATGACGTGTCTCACTATTTAGGATGTCGTCGGGCTAAAGAGGGCTTTAATTTAGTCTGTACCCTTAGCCCTAAATAGCATTTTGTGCGTTCTCCATTCCTGAACCCTAAAACATAACCGCAGGTTTCCATTTCTAAGCCCTAAACATAACCATGTATCTAGCTCTGGTGGTTGGAGCCCTAAACCTAACCCTAAAACCTAACCCTAAACTTAACCCTAATTTTTAGAACCCTACACCTAACTCTCAGCCCTAAACATAACCGTGTTTCTAGCCCTAGGGTTTAGAGCCCTAAGCCTAACCCTAAAACTTAACCGTTAGCCCTAACCCTAATTCCCAGCCCTAAACATAACCGGAGATTTAAAGCACGTTCGTAACCCTAATTTTTCGAACCGTAAACCTAATTTTTAGCCCTAAACATAACCTTAGGCGTCGTCTGAGGTCGGAACCCTAATTTAGACCGACCTCCAACTCTAGAAGAGCGCTTTAAGCTCGTAACTCTAAATAGGCGATGTTTTTTCGTTCGTCGTGACGGTGGTGGCCGAAAACGAGGCCCGAGTGGCAGGCCCGTGCACAACGTTGGTTCTGGTTCACTCCCGGAGCCACGGTCTTTTCCCCTAACCTAACCCAGCCAGTGCCGCCCTCGGACACCTTGTTGGAAGCCATCTCCACGTGGCGCGTGATCCTGGTGGGCAGAGGTTAAAAAACTTTAACTGTTAACCTCAATAAAATAAACACAACGTAATGTCTTGATATAGACACCCACCGAGGCACCCCATTAGTTGGGGGCGACAGTTTCGATGCTCATTCATGAGCGCGTGCTGTAGCGATCGGGCCGAATGACACGGGCGATCCGTGCTCTATGGGCGGCCGAACAGAAAGGCGCCGGGGCGTAAGCGCGAGGGATATAAGAGGGACGGGAAGCGTAAGCGCATCGTAGTCTCAAGGGTCATGGGTTACGTTTCCGGAGCACGGTTTGGGATTAGCCCGAATCTAGCGTAGGGGTCTGCCGCCCTCGACGCAGGATACCGAGGAGAAAGGCCAAGAATGACCCATGACTTTTCTCGTGCCACCCTCAGAGGTCTGGTCCACCCTGAAGGGAACGGCGATCGTTAGCTTAGGCTCTGGTTGCGTGCCTCGACCACCGAGCAGATGCCCGCTTCGTATTGCCCTTAATAGATCTCCGCTGGCCTTGTAGCGACCCTAAAATAGGCGCCCGCCGGCCCAATCTTACCCCGTTCAGAGCGTTAAAGCTCAGGCATGAATACGGAGATTCAAGAAATAGGCGTCGTAGGTTATTAGGCCTAAAATTAATTTAATTAAAATAACTTAATTAATTTTCTAAATAGGTTAATAATCACGGATTAGATTTAAAATAAGGGGGAGATGGTAACTACGCTCCATCCTGCTAAAATAATGTTTGGACCGGAAACTTAGGCCTGAACTTTAAATTAGAGGCGTTTATTAGCTATTTTAATTTAAATTAGTAAACTCTTATCTTAGCAGCGATCCAAAATCTCTTTAAATTCCACTTTAGACGGGCTTTGACCCATTTCCAACCAGTTAAATGGTGTTTAAGGGGTTTTAGACCTATAATTTGCATAACTCCGCCCATAAAGTCAATTTTGGAGTACATTTTAACTAATAACTCCAGAAGGACAAAAGATAGAGAAAAAGCGTTTTTTGCGGCGTGTTAGACATAATAAAATATATAAACTACAATATAAAGTGAAAATTCACCCTCGGTGAGAAAATTAGGCCGACTAAGGATCTGGACTGGCCTCCCACTGAAAAAAGCTTAACTTGGCTGGGAATTATACTGTCTTTTTGAGAGATTTTTCCTAGAGGGCTACCCAGTAGAAGCTTGTTGACCTGGTTCGGGGTCATCCGCTGGGATCTGTGGGCTCAACATATGCTTCGCAGGGCACAGCACTCTGCCCGTGTGGTCCCGGAAACCTGGCGGTGTTAACAAAAAGGGCCACTGGCAGAGAGGTGAGTCATGGTCTTCTACCTGTCTTCACCTTGTTTAAATGTGTTGAAAATGTTTATTGTGTGACGGTTCAGGTATGATAGTAATGTGCAGCTTTAACACTATAGTGGTAAATAGGGCTTTAAATTTAGACATTTGTCTCACTTAGCAAATTAATAGGATTATTTTCCTTAAAAAATTATCTGTTTTATCTTAAATAAATAAATTATTTATTCTATTATTATGCTGCGCTAACATATTATTGTAAATAGGACTTTAAAGCAATCATTCTACTAAATAGGACCCTAAATGTAATCATTTATCTTAATGAATAAATAAATCATGAGGATTATTTTCTTAAAAAATGATCTTCATCCTAATAAGTAAATAAATAAATATATTATTTGTTCACTTAAATCATTATTTTTTATCTTAATAAATAAATTGTTTATCCAATTGGCTATGGGACACGAGCCGAGGAGTGATCGCCCTACGGCTAGCCGCCATGGATGAGGGTGTATAGTAATGAAAGGCTGAAACACCCTGTGACTCTATGGTTTACTACTGATGACGTGTCTCACTATTTAGGATGTCGTCGGGCTAAAGAGGGCTTTAATTTAGTCTGTACCCTTAGCCCTAAATAGCATTTTGTGCGTTCTCCATTCCTGAACCCTAAAACATAACCGCAGGTTTCCATTTCTAAGCCCTAAACATAACCATGTATCTAGCTCTGGTGGTTGGAGCCCTAAACCTAACCCTAAAACCTAACCCTAAACTTAACCCTAATTTTTAGAACCCTACACCTAACTCTCAGCCCTAAACATAACCGTGTTTCTAGCCCTAGGGTTTAGAGCCCTAAGCCTAACCCTAAAACTTAACCGTTAGCCCTAACCCTAATTCCCAGCCCTAAACATAACCGGAGATTTAAAGCACGTTCGTAACCCTAATTTTTCGAACCGTAAACCTAATTTTTAGCCCTAAACATAACCTTAGGCGTCGTCTGAGGTCGGAACCCTAATTTAGACCGACCTCCAACTCTAGAAGAGCGCTTTAAGCTCGTAACTCTAAATAGGCGATGTTTTTTCGTTCGTCGTGACGGTGGTGGCCGAAAACGAGGCCCGAGTGGCAGGCCCGTGCACAACGTTGGTTCTGGTTCACTCCCGGAGCCACGGTCTTTTCCCCTAACCTAACCCAGCCAGTGCCGCCCTCGGACACCTTGTTGGAAGCCATCTCCACGTGGCGCGTGATCCTGGTGGGCAGAGGTTAAAAAACTTTAACTGTTAACCTCAATAAAATAAACACAACGTAATGTCTTGATATAGACACCCACCGAGGCACCCCATTAGTTGGGGGCGACAGTTTCGATGCTCATTCATGAGCGCGTGCTGTAGCGATCGGGCCGAATGACACGGGCGATCCGTGCTCTATGGGCGGCCGAACAGAAAGGCGCCGGGGCGTAAGCGCGAGGGATATAAGAGGGACGGGAAGCGTAAGCGCATCGTAGTCTCAAGGGTCATGGGTTACGTTTCCGGAGCACGGTTTGGGATTAGCCCGAATCTAGCGTAGGGGTCTGCCGCCCTCGACGCAGGATACCGAGGAGAAAGGCCAAGAATGACCCATGACTTTTCTCGTGCCACCCTCAGAGGTCTGGTCCACCCTGAAGGGAACGGCGATCGTTAGCTTAGGCTCTGGTTGCGTGCCTCGACCACCGAGCAGATGCCCGCTTCGTATTGCCCTTAATAGATCTCCGCTGGCCTTGTAGCGACCCTAAAATAGGCGCCCGCCGGCCCAATCTTACCCCGTTCAGAGCGTTAAAGCTCAGGCATGAATACGGAGATTCAAGAAATAGGCGTCGTAGGTTATTAGGCCTAAAATTAATTTAATTAAAATAACTTAATTAATTTTCTAAATAGGTTAATAATCACGGATTAGATTTAAAATAAGGGGGAGATGGTAACTACGCTCCATCCTGCTAAAATAATGTTTGGACCGGAAACTTAGGCCTGAACTTTAAATTAGAGGCGTTTATTAGCTATTTTAATTTAAATTAGTAAACTCTTATCTTAGCAGCGATCCAAAATCTCTTTAAATTCCACTTTAGACGGGCTTTGACCCATTTCCAACCAGTTAAATGGTGTTTAAGGGGTTTTAGACCTATAATTTGCATAACTCCGCCCATAAAGTCAATTTTGGAGTACATTTTAACTAATAACTCCAGAAGGACAAAAGATAGAGAAAAAGCGTTTTTTGCGGCGTGTTAGACATAATAAAATATATAAACTACAATATAAAGTGAAAATTCACCCTCGGTGAGAAAATTAGGCCGACTAAGGATCTGGACTGGCCTCCCACTGAAAAAAGCTTAACTTGGCTGGGAATTATACTGTCTTTTTGAGAGATTTTTCCTAGAGGGCTACCCAGTAGAAGCTTGTTGACCTGGTTCGGGGTCATCCGCTGGGATCTGTGGGCTCAACATATGCTTCGCAGGGCACAGCACTCTGCCCGTGTGGTCCCGGAAACCTGGCGGTGTTAACAAAAAGGGCCACTGGCAGAGAGGTGAGTCATGGTCTTCTACCTGTCTTCACCTTGTTTAAATGTGTTGAAAATGTTTATTGTGTGACGGTTCAGGTATGATAGTAATGTGCAGCTTTAACACTATAGTGGTAAATAGGGCTTTAAATTTAGACATTTGTCTCACTTAGCAAATTAATAGGATTATTTTCCTTAAAAAATTATCTGTTTTATCTTAAATAAATAAATTATTTATTCTATTATTATGCTGCGCTAACATATTATTGTAAATAGGACTTTAAAGCAATCATTCTACTAAATAGGACCCTAAATGTAATCATTTATCTTAATGAATAAATAAATCATGAGGATTATTTTCTTAAAAAATGATCTTCATCCTAATAAGTAAATAAATAAATATATTATTTGTTCACTTAAATCATTATTTTTTATCTTAATAAATAAATTGTTTATCCAATTGGCTATGGGACACGAGCCGAGGAGTGATCGCCCTACGGCTAGCCGCCATGGATGAGGGTGTATAGTAATGAAAGGCTGAAACACCCTGTGACTCTATGGTTTACTACTGATGACGTGTCTCACTATTTAGGATGTCGTCGGGCTAAAGAGGGCTTTAATTTAGTCTGTACCCTTAGCCCTAAATAGCATTTTGTGCGTTCTCCATTCCTGAACCCTAAAACATAACCGCAGGTTTCCATTTCTAAGCCCTAAACATAACCATGTATCTAGCTCTGGTGGTTGGAGCCCTAAACCTAACCCTAAAACCTAACCCTAAACTTAACCCTAATTTTTAGAACCCTACACCTAACTCTCAGCCCTAAACATAACCGTGTTTCTAGCCCTAGGGTTTAGAGCCCTAAGCCTAACCCTAAAACTTAACCGTTAGCCCTAACCCTAATTCCCAGCCCTAAACATAACCGGAGATTTAAAGCACGTTCGTAACCCTAATTTTTCGAACCGTAAACCTAATTTTTAGCCCTAAACATAACCTTAGGCGTCGTCTGAGGTCGGAACCCTAATTTAGACCGACCTCCAACTCTAGAAGAGCGCTTTAAGCTCGTAACTCTAAATAGGCGATGTTTTTTCGTTCGTCGTGACGGTGGTGGCCGAAAACGAGGCCCGAGTGGCAGGCCCGTGCACAACGTTGGTTCTGGTTCACTCCCGGAGCCACGGTCTTTTCCCCTAACCTAACCCAGCCAGTGCCGCCCTCGGACACCTTGTTGGAAGCCATCTCCACGTGGCGCGTGATCCTGGTGGGCAGAGGTTAAAAAACTTTAACTGTTAACCTCAATAAAATAAACACAACGTAATGTCTTGATATAGACACCCACCGAGGCACCCCATTAGTTGGGGGCGACAGTTTCGATGCTCATTCATGAGCGCGTGCTGTAGCGATCGGGCCGAATGACACGGGCGATCCGTGCTCTATGGGCGGCCGAACAGAAAGGCGCCGGGGCGTAAGCGCGAGGGATATAAGAGGGACGGGAAGCGTAAGCGCATCGTAGTCTCAAGGGTCATGGGTTACGTTTCCGGAGCACGGTTTGGGATTAGCCCGAATCTAGCGTAGGGGTCTGCCGCCCTCGACGCAGGATACCGAGGAGAAAGGCCAAGAATGACCCATGACTTTTCTCGTGCCACCCTCAGAGGTCTGGTCCACCCTGAAGGGAACGGCGATCGTTAGCTTAGGCTCTGGTTGCGTGCCTCGACCACCGAGCAGATGCCCGCTTCGTATTGCCCTTAATAGATCTCCGCTGGCCTTGTAGCGACCCTAAAATAGGCGCCCGCCGGCCCAATCTTACCCCGTTCAGAGCGTTAAAGCTCAGGCATGAATACGGAGATTCAAGAAATAGGCGTCGTAGGTTATTAGGCCTAAAATTAATTTAATTAAAATAACTTAATTAATTTTCTAAATAGGTTAATAATCACGGATTAGATTTAAAATAAGGGGGAGATGGTAACTACGCTCCATCCTGCTAAAATAATGTTTGGACCGGAAACTTAGGCCTGAACTTTAAATTAGAGGCGTTTATTAGCTATTTTAATTTAAATTAGTAAACTCTTATCTTAGCAGCGATCCAAAATCTCTTTAAATTCCACTTTAGACGGGCTTTGACCCATTTCCAACCAGTTAAATGGTGTTTAAGGGGTTTTAGACCTATAATTTGCATAACTCCGCCCATAAAGTCAATTTTGGAGTACATTTTAACTAATAACTCCAGAAGGACAAAAGATAGAGAAAAAGCGTTTTTTGCGGCGTGTTAGACATAATAAAATATATAAACTACAATATAAAGTGAAAATTCACCCTCGGTGAGAAAATTAGGCCGACTAAGGATCTGGACTGGCCTCCCACTGAAAAAAGCTTAACTTGGCTGGGAATTATACTGTCTTTTTGAGAGATTTTTCCTAGAGGGCTACCCAGTAGAAGCTTGTTGACCTGGTTCGGGGTCATCCGCTGGGATCTGTGGGCTCAACATATGCTTCGCAGGGCACAGCACTCTGCCCGTGTGGTCCCGGAAACCTGGCGGTGTTAACAAAAAGGGCCACTGGCAGAGAGGTGAGTCATGGTCTTCTACCTGTCTTCACCTTGTTTAAATGTGTTGAAAATGTTTATTGTGTGACGGTTCAGGTATGATAGTAATGTGCAGCTTTAACACTATAGTGGTAAATAGGGCTTTAAATTTAGACATTTGTCTCACTTAGCAAATTAATAGGATTATTTTCCTTAAAAAATTATCTGTTTTATCTTAAATAAATAAATTATTTATTCTATTATTATGCTGCGCTAACATATTATTGTAAATAGGACTTTAAAGCAATCATTCTACTAAATAGGACCCTAAATGTAATCATTTATCTTAATGAATAAATAAATCATGAGGATTATTTTCTTAAAAAATGATCTTCATCCTAATAAGTAAATAAATAAATATATTATTTGTTCACTTAAATCATTATTTTTTATCTTAATAAATAAATTGTTTATCCAATTGGCTATGGGACACGAGCCGAGGAGTGATCGCCCTACGGCTAGCCGCCATGGATGAGGGTGTATAGTAATGAAAGGCTGAAACACCCTGTGACTCTATGGTTTACTACTGATGACGTGTCTCACTATTTAGGATGTCGTCGGGCTAAAGAGGGCTTTAATTTAGTCTGTACCCTTAGCCCTAAATAGCATTTTGTGCGTTCTCCATTCCTGAACCCTAAAACATAACCGCAGGTTTCCATTTCTAAGCCCTAAACATAACCATGTATCTAGCTCTGGTGGTTGGAGCCCTAAACCTAACCCTAAAACCTAACCCTAAACTTAACCCTAATTTTTAGAACCCTACACCTAACTCTCAGCCCTAAACATAACCGTGTTTCTAGCCCTAGGGTTTAGAGCCCTAAGCCTAACCCTAAAACTTAACCGTTAGCCCTAACCCTAATTCCCAGCCCTAAACATAACCGGAGATTTAAAGCACGTTCGTAACCCTAATTTTTCGAACCGTAAACCTAATTTTTAGCCCTAAACATAACCTTAGGCGTCGTCTGAGGTCGGAACCCTAATTTAGACCGACCTCCAACTCTAGAAGAGCGCTTTAAGCTCGTAACTCTAAATAGGCGATGTTTTTTCGTTCGTCGTGACGGTGGTGGCCGAAAACGAGGCCCGAGTGGCAGGCCCGTGCACAACGTTGGTTCTGGTTCACTCCCGGAGCCACGGTCTTTTCCCCTAACCTAACCCAGCCAGTGCCGCCCTCGGACACCTTGTTGGAAGCCATCTCCACGTGGCGCGTGATCCTGGTGGGCAGAGGTTAAAAAACTTTAACTGTTAACCTCAATAAAATAAACACAACGTAATGTCTTGATATAGACACCCACCGAGGCACCCCATTAGTTGGGGGCGACAGTTTCGATGCTCATTCATGAGCGCGTGCTGTAGCGATCGGGCCGAATGACACGGGCGATCCGTGCTCTATGGGCGGCCGAACAGAAAGGCGCCGGGGCGTAAGCGCGAGGGATATAAGAGGGACGGGAAGCGTAAGCGCATCGTAGTCTCAAGGGTCATGGGTTACGTTTCCGGAGCACGGTTTGGGATTAGCCCGAATCTAGCGTAGGGGTCTGCCGCCCTCGACGCAGGATACCGAGGAGAAAGGCCAAGAATGACCCATGACTTTTCTCGTGCCACCCTCAGAGGTCTGGTCCACCCTGAAGGGAACGGCGATCGTTAGCTTAGGCTCTGGTTGCGTGCCTCGACCACCGAGCAGATGCCCGCTTCGTATTGCCCTTAATAGATCTCCGCTGGCCTTGTAGCGACCCTAAAATAGGCGCCCGCCGGCCCAATCTTACCCCGTTCAGAGCGTTAAAGCTCAGGCATGAATACGGAGATTCAAGAAATAGGCGTCGTAGGTTATTAGGCCTAAAATTAATTTAATTAAAATAACTTAATTAATTTTCTAAATAGGTTAATAATCACGGATTAGATTTAAAATAAGGGGGAGATGGTAACTACGCTCCATCCTGCTAAAATAATGTTTGGACCGGAAACTTAGGCCTGAACTTTAAATTAGAGGCGTTTATTAGCTATTTTAATTTAAATTAGTAAACTCTTATCTTAGCAGCGATCCAAAATCTCTTTAAATTCCACTTTAGACGGGCTTTGACCCATTTCCAACCAGTTAAATGGTGTTTAAGGGGTTTTAGACCTATAATTTGCATAACTCCGCCCATAAAGTCAATTTTGGAGTACATTTTAACTAATAACTCCAGAAGGACAAAAGATAGAGAAAAAGCGTTTTTTGCGGCGTGTTAGACATAATAAAATATATAAACTACAATATAAAGTGAAAATTCACCCTCGGTGAGAAAATTAGGCCGACTAAGGATCTGGACTGGCCTCCCACTGAAAAAAGCTTAACTTGGCTGGGAATTATACTGTCTTTTTGAGAGATTTTTCCTAGAGGGCTACCCAGTAGAAGCTTGTTGACCTGGTTCGGGGTCATCCGCTGGGATCTGTGGGCTCAACATATGCTTCGCAGGGCACAGCACTCTGCCCGTGTGGTCCCGGAAACCTGGCGGTGTTAACAAAAAGGGCCACTGGCAGAGAGGTGAGTCATGGTCTTCTACCTGTCTTCACCTTGTTTAAATGTGTTGAAAATGTTTATTGTGTGACGGTTCAGGTATGATAGTAATGTGCAGCTTTAACACTATAGTGGTAAATAGGGCTTTAAATTTAGACATTTGTCTCACTTAGCAAATTAATAGGATTATTTTCCTTAAAAAATTATCTGTTTTATCTTAAATAAATAAATTATTTATTCTATTATTATGCTGCGCTAACATATTATTGTAAATAGGACTTTAAAGCAATCATTCTACTAAATAGGACCCTAAATGTAATCATTTATCTTAATGAATAAATAAATCATGAGGATTATTTTCTTAAAAAATGATCTTCATCCTAATAAGTAAATAAATAAATATATTATTTGTTCACTTAAATCATTATTTTTTATCTTAATAAATAAATTGTTTATCCAATTGGCTATGGGACACGAGCCGAGGAGTGATCGCCCTACGGCTAGCCGCCATGGATGAGGGTGTATAGTAATGAAAGGCTGAAACACCCTGTGACTCTATGGTTTACTACTGATGACGTGTCTCACTATTTAGGATGTCGTCGGGCTAAAGAGGGCTTTAATTTAGTCTGTACCCTTAGCCCTAAATAGCATTTTGTGCGTTCTCCATTCCTGAACCCTAAAACATAACCGCAGGTTTCCATTTCTAAGCCCTAAACATAACCATGTATCTAGCTCTGGTGGTTGGAGCCCTAAACCTAACCCTAAAACCTAACCCTAAACTTAACCCTAATTTTTAGAACCCTACACCTAACTCTCAGCCCTAAACATAACCGTGTTTCTAGCCCTAGGGTTTAGAGCCCTAAGCCTAACCCTAAAACTTAACCGTTAGCCCTAACCCTAATTCCCAGCCCTAAACATAACCGGAGATTTAAAGCACGTTCGTAACCCTAATTTTTCGAACCGTAAACCTAATTTTTAGCCCTAAACATAACCTTAGGCGTCGTCTGAGGTCGGAACCCTAATTTAGACCGACCTCCAACTCTAGAAGAGCGCTTTAAGCTCGTAACTCTAAATAGGCGATGTTTTTTCGTTCGTCGTGACGGTGGTGGCCGAAAACGAGGCCCGAGTGGCAGGCCCGTGCACAACGTTGGTTCTGGTTCACTCCCGGAGCCACGGTCTTTTCCCCTAACCTAACCCAGCCAGTGCCGCCCTCGGACACCTTGTTGGAAGCCATCTCCACGTGGCGCGTGATCCTGGTGGGCAGAGGTTAAAAAACTTTAACTGTTAACCTCAATAAAATAAACACAACGTAATGTCTTGATATAGACACCCACCGAGGCACCCCATTAGTTGGGGGCGACAGTTTCGATGCTCATTCATGAGCGCGTGCTGTAGCGATCGGGCCGAATGACACGGGCGATCCGTGCTCTATGGGCGGCCGAACAGAAAGGCGCCGGGGCGTAAGCGCGAGGGATATAAGAGGGACGGGAAGCGTAAGCGCATCGTAGTCTCAAGGGTCATGGGTTACGTTTCCGGAGCACGGTTTGGGATTAGCCCGAATCTAGCGTAGGGGTCTGCCGCCCTCGACGCAGGATACCGAGGAGAAAGGCCAAGAATGACCCATGACTTTTCTCGTGCCACCCTCAGAGGTCTGGTCCACCCTGAAGGGAACGGCGATCGTTAGCTTAGGCTCTGGTTGCGTGCCTCGACCACCGAGCAGATGCCCGCTTCGTATTGCCCTTAATAGATCTCCGCTGGCCTTGTAGCGACCCTAAAATAGGCGCCCGCCGGCCCAATCTTACCCCGTTCAGAGCGTTAAAGCTCAGGCATGAATACGGAGATTCAAGAAATAGGCGTCGTAGGTTATTAGGCCTAAAATTAATTTAATTAAAATAACTTAATTAATTTTCTAAATAGGTTAATAATCACGGATTAGATTTAAAATAAGGGGGAGATGGTAACTACGCTCCATCCTGCTAAAATAATGTTTGGACCGGAAACTTAGGCCTGAACTTTAAATTAGAGGCGTTTATTAGCTATTTTAATTTAAATTAGTAAACTCTTATCTTAGCAGCGATCCAAAATCTCTTTAAATTCCACTTTAGACGGGCTTTGACCCATTTCCAACCAGTTAAATGGTGTTTAAGGGGTTTTAGACCTATAATTTGCATAACTCCGCCCATAAAGTCAATTTTGGAGTACATTTTAACTAATAACTCCAGAAGGACAAAAGATAGAGAAAAAGCGTTTTTTGCGGCGTGTTAGACATAATAAAATATATAAACTACAATATAAAGTGAAAATTCACCCTCGGTGAGAAAATTAGGCCGACTAAGGATCTGGACTGGCCTCCCACTGAAAAAAGCTTAACTTGGCTGGGAATTATACTGTCTTTTTGAGAGATTTTTCCTAGAGGGCTACCCAGTAGAAGCTTGTTGACCTGGTTCGGGGTCATCCGCTGGGATCTGTGGGCTCAACATATGCTTCGCAGGGCACAGCACTCTGCCCGTGTGGTCCCGGAAACCTGGCGGTGTTAACAAAAAGGGCCACTGGCAGAGAGGTGAGTCATGGTCTTCTACCTGTCTTCACCTTGTTTAAATGTGTTGAAAATGTTTATTGTGTGACGGTTCAGGTATGATAGTAATGTGCAGCTTTAACACTATAGTGGTAAATAGGGCTTTAAATTTAGACATTTGTCTCACTTAGCAAATTAATAGGATTATTTTCCTTAAAAAATTATCTGTTTTATCTTAAATAAATAAATTATTTATTCTATTATTATGCTGCGCTAACATATTATTGTAAATAGGACTTTAAAGCAATCATTCTACTAAATAGGACCCTAAATGTAATCATTTATCTTAATGAATAAATAAATCATGAGGATTATTTTCTTAAAAAATGATCTTCATCCTAATAAGTAAATAAATAAATATATTATTTGTTCACTTAAATCATTATTTTTTATCTTAATAAATAAATTGTTTATCCAATTGGCTATGGGACACGAGCCGAGGAGTGATCGCCCTACGGCTAGCCGCCATGGATGAGGGTGTATAGTAATGAAAGGCTGAAACACCCTGTGACTCTATGGTTTACTACTGATGACGTGTCTCACTATTTAGGATGTCGTCGGGCTAAAGAGGGCTTTAATTTAGTCTGTACCCTTAGCCCTAAATAGCATTTTGTGCGTTCTCCATTCCTGAACCCTAAAACATAACCGCAGGTTTCCATTTCTAAGCCCTAAACATAACCATGTATCTAGCTCTGGTGGTTGGAGCCCTAAACCTAACCCTAAAACCTAACCCTAAACTTAACCCTAATTTTTAGAACCCTACACCTAACTCTCAGCCCTAAACATAACCGTGTTTCTAGCCCTAGGGTTTAGAGCCCTAAGCCTAACCCTAAAACTTAACCGTTAGCCCTAACCCTAATTCCCAGCCCTAAACATAACCGGAGATTTAAAGCACGTTCGTAACCCTAATTTTTCGAACCGTAAACCTAATTTTTAGCCCTAAACATAACCTTAGGCGTCGTCTGAGGTCGGAACCCTAATTTAGACCGACCTCCAACTCTAGAAGAGCGCTTTAAGCTCGTAACTCTAAATAGGCGATGTTTTTTCGTTCGTCGTGACGGTGGTGGCCGAAAACGAGGCCCGAGTGGCAGGCCCGTGCACAACGTTGGTTCTGGTTCACTCCCGGAGCCACGGTCTTTTCCCCTAACCTAACCCAGCCAGTGCCGCCCTCGGACACCTTGTTGGAAGCCATCTCCACGTGGCGCGTGATCCTGGTGGGCAGAGGTTAAAAAACTTTAACTGTTAACCTCAATAAAATAAACACAACGTAATGTCTTGATATAGACACCCACCGAGGCACCCCATTAGTTGGGGGCGACAGTTTCGATGCTCATTCATGAGCGCGTGCTGTAGCGATCGGGCCGAATGACACGGGCGATCCGTGCTCTATGGGCGGCCGAACAGAAAGGCGCCGGGGCGTAAGCGCGAGGGATATAAGAGGGACGGGAAGCGTAAGCGCATCGTAGTCTCAAGGGTCATGGGTTACGTTTCCGGAGCACGGTTTGGGATTAGCCCGAATCTAGCGTAGGGGTCTGCCGCCCTCGACGCAGGATACCGAGGAGAAAGGCCAAGAATGACCCATGACTTTTCTCGTGCCACCCTCAGAGGTCTGGTCCACCCTGAAGGGAACGGCGATCGTTAGCTTAGGCTCTGGTTGCGTGCCTCGACCACCGAGCAGATGCCCGCTTCGTATTGCCCTTAATAGATCTCCGCTGGCCTTGTAGCGACCCTAAAATAGGCGCCCGCCGGCCCAATCTTACCCCGTTCAGAGCGTTAAAGCTCAGGCATGAATACGGAGATTCAAGAAATAGGCGTCGTAGGTTATTAGGCCTAAAATTAATTTAATTAAAATAACTTAATTAATTTTCTAAATAGGTTAATAATCACGGATTAGATTTAAAATAAGGGGGAGATGGTAACTACGCTCCATCCTGCTAAAATAATGTTTGGACCGGAAACTTAGGCCTGAACTTTAAATTAGAGGCGTTTATTAGCTATTTTAATTTAAATTAGTAAACTCTTATCTTAGCAGCGATCCAAAATCTCTTTAAATTCCACTTTAGACGGGCTTTGACCCATTTCCAACCAGTTAAATGGTGTTTAAGGGGTTTTAGACCTATAATTTGCATAACTCCGCCCATAAAGTCAATTTTGGAGTACATTTTAACTAATAACTCCAGAAGGACAAAAGATAGAGAAAAAGCGTTTTTTGCGGCGTGTTAGACATAATAAAATATATAAACTACAATATAAAGTGAAAATTCACCCTCGGTGAGAAAATTAGGCCGACTAAGGATCTGGACTGGCCTCCCACTGAAAAAAGCTTAACTTGGCTGGGAATTATACTGTCTTTTTGAGAGATTTTTCCTAGAGGGCTACCCAGTAGAAGCTTGTTGACCTGGTTCGGGGTCATCCGCTGGGATCTGTGGGCTCAACATATGCTTCGCAGGGCACAGCACTCTGCCCGTGTGGTCCCGGAAACCTGGCGGTGTTAACAAAAAGGGCCACTGGCAGAGAGGTGAGTCATGGTCTTCTACCTGTCTTCACCTTGTTTAAATGTGTTGAAAATGTTTATTGTGTGACGGTTCAGGTATGATAGTAATGTGCAGCTTTAACACTATAGTGGTAAATAGGGCTTTAAATTTAGACATTTGTCTCACTTAGCAAATTAATAGGATTATTTTCCTTAAAAAATTATCTGTTTTATCTTAAATAAATAAATTATTTATTCTATTATTATGCTGCGCTAACATATTATTGTAAATAGGACTTTAAAGCAATCATTCTACTAAATAGGACCCTAAATGTAATCATTTATCTTAATGAATAAATAAATCATGAGGATTATTTTCTTAAAAAATGATCTTCATCCTAATAAGTAAATAAATAAATATATTATTTGTTCACTTAAATCATTATTTTTTATCTTAATAAATAAATTGTTTATCCAATTGGCTATGGGACACGAGCCGAGGAGTGATCGCCCTACGGCTAGCCGCCATGGATGAGGGTGTATAGTAATGAAAGGCTGAAACACCCTGTGACTCTATGGTTTACTACTGATGACGTGTCTCACTATTTAGGATGTCGTCGGGCTAAAGAGGGCTTTAATTTAGTCTGTACCCTTAGCCCTAAATAGCATTTTGTGCGTTCTCCATTCCTGAACCCTAAAACATAACCGCAGGTTTCCATTTCTAAGCCCTAAACATAACCATGTATCTAGCTCTGGTGGTTGGAGCCCTAAACCTAACCCTAAAACCTAACCCTAAACTTAACCCTAATTTTTAGAACCCTACACCTAACTCTCAGCCCTAAACATAACCGTGTTTCTAGCCCTAGGGTTTAGAGCCCTAAGCCTAACCCTAAAACTTAACCGTTAGCCCTAACCCTAATTCCCAGCCCTAAACATAACCGGAGATTTAAAGCACGTTCGTAACCCTAATTTTTCGAACCGTAAACCTAATTTTTAGCCCTAAACATAACCTTAGGCGTCGTCTGAGGTCGGAACCCTAATTTAGACCGACCTCCAACTCTAGAAGAGCGCTTTAAGCTCGTAACTCTAAATAGGCGATGTTTTTTCGTTCGTCGTGACGGTGGTGGCCGAAAACGAGGCCCGAGTGGCAGGCCCGTGCACAACGTTGGTTCTGGTTCACTCCCGGAGCCACGGTCTTTTCCCCTAACCTAACCCAGCCAGTGCCGCCCTCGGACACCTTGTTGGAAGCCATCTCCACGTGGCGCGTGATCCTGGTGGGCAGAGGTTAAAAAACTTTAACTGTTAACCTCAATAAAATAAACACAACGTAATGTCTTGATATAGACACCCACCGAGGCACCCCATTAGTTGGGGGCGACAGTTTCGATGCTCATTCATGAGCGCGTGCTGTAGCGATCGGGCCGAATGACACGGGCGATCCGTGCTCTATGGGCGGCCGAACAGAAAGGCGCCGGGGCGTAAGCGCGAGGGATATAAGAGGGACGGGAAGCGTAAGCGCATCGTAGTCTCAAGGGTCATGGGTTACGTTTCCGGAGCACGGTTTGGGATTAGCCCGAATCTAGCGTAGGGGTCTGCCGCCCTCGACGCAGGATACCGAGGAGAAAGGCCAAGAATGACCCATGACTTTTCTCGTGCCACCCTCAGAGGTCTGGTCCACCCTGAAGGGAACGGCGATCGTTAGCTTAGGCTCTGGTTGCGTGCCTCGACCACCGAGCAGATGCCCGCTTCGTATTGCCCTTAATAGATCTCCGCTGGCCTTGTAGCGACCCTAAAATAGGCGCCCGCCGGCCCAATCTTACCCCGTTCAGAGCGTTAAAGCTCAGGCATGAATACGGAGATTCAAGAAATAGGCGTCGTAGGTTATTAGGCCTAAAATTAATTTAATTAAAATAACTTAATTAATTTTCTAAATAGGTTAATAATCACGGATTAGATTTAAAATAAGGGGGAGATGGTAACTACGCTCCATCCTGCTAAAATAATGTTTGGACCGGAAACTTAGGCCTGAACTTTAAATTAGAGGCGTTTATTAGCTATTTTAATTTAAATTAGTAAACTCTTATCTTAGCAGCGATCCAAAATCTCTTTAAATTCCACTTTAGACGGGCTTTGACCCATTTCCAACCAGTTAAATGGTGTTTAAGGGGTTTTAGACCTATAATTTGCATAACTCCGCCCATAAAGTCAATTTTGGAGTACATTTTAACTAATAACTCCAGAAGGACAAAAGATAGAGAAAAAGCGTTTTTTGCGGCGTGTTAGACATAATAAAATATATAAACTACAATATAAAGTGAAAATTCACCCTCGGTGAGAAAATTAGGCCGACTAAGGATCTGGACTGGCCTCCCACTGAAAAAAGCTTAACTTGGCTGGGAATTATACTGTCTTTTTGAGAGATTTTTCCTAGAGGGCTACCCAGTAGAAGCTTGTTGACCTGGTTCGGGGTCATCCGCTGGGATCTGTGGGCTCAACATATGCTTCGCAGGGCACAGCACTCTGCCCGTGTGGTCCCGGAAACCTGGCGGTGTTAACAAAAAGGGCCACTGGCAGAGAGGTGAGTCATGGTCTTCTACCTGTCTTCACCTTGTTTAAATGTGTTGAAAATGTTTATTGTGTGACGGTTCAGGTATGATAGTAATGTGCAGCTTTAACACTATAGTGGTAAATAGGGCTTTAAATTTAGACATTTGTCTCACTTAGCAAATTAATAGGATTATTTTCCTTAAAAAATTATCTGTTTTATCTTAAATAAATAAATTATTTATTCTATTATTATGCTGCGCTAACATATTATTGTAAATAGGACTTTAAAGCAATCATTCTACTAAATAGGACCCTAAATGTAATCATTTATCTTAATGAATAAATAAATCATGAGGATTATTTTCTTAAAAAATGATCTTCATCCTAATAAGTAAATAAATAAATATATTATTTGTTCACTTAAATCATTATTTTTTATCTTAATAAATAAATTGTTTATCCAATTGGCTATGGGACACGAGCCGAGGAGTGATCGCCCTACGGCTAGCCGCCATGGATGAGGGTGTATAGTAATGAAAGGCTGAAACACCCTGTGACTCTATGGTTTACTACTGATGACGTGTCTCACTATTTAGGATGTCGTCGGGCTAAAGAGGGCTTTAATTTAGTCTGTACCCTTAGCCCTAAATAGCATTTTGTGCGTTCTCCATTCCTGAACCCTAAAACATAACCGCAGGTTTCCATTTCTAAGCCCTAAACATAACCATGTATCTAGCTCTGGTGGTTGGAGCCCTAAACCTAACCCTAAAACCTAACCCTAAACTTAACCCTAATTTTTAGAACCCTACACCTAACTCTCAGCCCTAAACATAACCGTGTTTCTAGCCCTAGGGTTTAGAGCCCTAAGCCTAACCCTAAAACTTAACCGTTAGCCCTAACCCTAATTCCCAGCCCTAAACATAACCGGAGATTTAAAGCACGTTCGTAACCCTAATTTTTCGAACCGTAAACCTAATTTTTAGCCCTAAACATAACCTTAGGCGTCGTCTGAGGTCGGAACCCTAATTTAGACCGACCTCCAACTCTAGAAGAGCGCTTTAAGCTCGTAACTCTAAATAGGCGATGTTTTTTCGTTCGTCGTGACGGTGGTGGCCGAAAACGAGGCCCGAGTGGCAGGCCCGTGCACAACGTTGGTTCTGGTTCACTCCCGGAGCCACGGTCTTTTCCCCTAACCTAACCCAGCCAGTGCCGCCCTCGGACACCTTGTTGGAAGCCATCTCCACGTGGCGCGTGATCCTGGTGGGCAGAGGTTAAAAAACTTTAACTGTTAACCTCAATAAAATAAACACAACGTAATGTCTTGATATAGACACCCACCGAGGCACCCCATTAGTTGGGGGCGACAGTTTCGATGCTCATTCATGAGCGCGTGCTGTAGCGATCGGGCCGAATGACACGGGCGATCCGTGCTCTATGGGCGGCCGAACAGAAAGGCGCCGGGGCGTAAGCGCGAGGGATATAAGAGGGACGGGAAGCGTAAGCGCATCGTAGTCTCAAGGGTCATGGGTTACGTTTCCGGAGCACGGTTTGGGATTAGCCCGAATCTAGCGTAGGGGTCTGCCGCCCTCGACGCAGGATACCGAGGAGAAAGGCCAAGAATGACCCATGACTTTTCTCGTGCCACCCTCAGAGGTCTGGTCCACCCTGAAGGGAACGGCGATCGTTAGCTTAGGCTCTGGTTGCGTGCCTCGACCACCGAGCAGATGCCCGCTTCGTATTGCCCTTAATAGATCTCCGCTGGCCTTGTAGCGACCCTAAAATAGGCGCCCGCCGGCCCAATCTTACCCCGTTCAGAGCGTTAAAGCTCAGGCATGAATACGGAGATTCAAGAAATAGGCGTCGTAGGTTATTAGGCCTAAAATTAATTTAAT
The DNA here is from genome assembly GCF_030014155.1 of Tachysurus vachellii. Lineage (NCBI taxonomy): Eukaryota > Metazoa > Chordata > Actinopteri > Siluriformes > Bagridae > Tachysurus > Tachysurus vachellii. Next base: position 17,496,211 of record NC_083484.1, on the reverse strand, counting down.
TAAAATAACTTAATTAATTTTCTAAATAGGTTAATAATCACGGATTAGATTTAAAATAAGGGGGAGATGGTAACTACGCTCCATCCTGCTAAAATAATGTTTGGACCGGAAACTTAGGCCTGAACTTTAAATTAGAGGCGTTTATTAGCTATTTTAATTTAAATTAGTAAACTCTTATCTTAGCAGCGATCCAAAATCTCTTTAAATTCCACTTTAGACGGGCTTTGACCCATTTCCAACCAGTTAAATGGTGTTTAAGGGGTTTTAGACCTATAATTTGCATAACTCCGCCCATAAAGTCAATTTTGGAGTACATTTTAACTAATAACTCCAGAAGGACAAAAGATAGAGAAAAAGCGTTTTTTGCGGCGTGTTAGACATAATAAAATATATAAACTACAATATAAAGTGAAAATTCACCCTCGGTGAGAAAATTAGGCCGACTAAGGATCTGGACTGGCCTCCCACTGAAAAAAGCTTAACTTGGCTGGGAATTATACTGTCTTTTTGAGAGATTTTTCCTAGAGGGCTACCCAGTAGAAGCTTGTTGACCTGGTTCGGGGTCATCCGCTGGGATCTGTGGGCTCAACATATGCTTCGCAGGGCACAGCACTCTGCCCGTGTGGTCCCGGAAACCTGGCGGTGTTAACAAAAAGGGCCACTGGCAGAGAGGTGAGTCATGGTCTTCTACCTGTCTTCACCTTGTTTAAATGTGTTGAAAATGTTTATTGTGTGACGGTTCAGGTATGATAGTAATGTGCAGCTTTAACACTATAGTGGTAAATAGGGCTTTAAATTTAGACATTTGTCTCACTTAGCAAATTAATAGGATTATTTTCCTTAAAAAATTATCTGTTTTATCTTAAATAAATAAATTATTTATTCTATTATTATGCTGCGCTAACATATTATTGTAAATAGGACTTTAAAGCAATCATTCTACTAAATAGGACCCTAAATGTAATCATTTATCTTAATGAATAAATAAATCATGAGGATTATTTTCTTAAAAAATGATCTTCATCCTAATAAGTAAATAAATAAATATATTATTTGTTCACTTAAATCATTATTTTTTATCTTAATAAATAAATTGTTTATCCAATTGGCTATGGGACACGAGCCGAGGAGTGATCGCCCTACGGCTAGCCGCCATGGATGAGGGTGTATAGTAATGAAAGGCTGAAACACCCTGTGACTCTATGGTTTACTACTGATGACGTGTCTCACTATTTAGGATGTCGTCGGGCTAAAGAGGGCTTTAATTTAGTCTGTACCCTTAGCCCTAAATAGCATTTTGTGCGTTCTCCATTCCTGAACCCTAAAACATAACCGCAGGTTTCCATTTCTAAGCCCTAAACATAACCATGTATCTAGCTCTGGTGGTTGGAGCCCTAAACCTAACCCTAAAACCTAACCCTAAACTTAACCCTAATTTTTAGAACCCTACACCTAACTCTCAGCCCTAAACATAACCGTGTTTCTAGCCCTAGGGTTTAGAGCCCTAAGCCTAACCCTAAAACTTAACCGTTAGCCCTAACCCTAATTCCCAGCCCTAAACATAACCGGAGATTTAAAGCACGTTCGTAACCCTAATTTTTCGAACCGTAAACCTAATTTTTAGCCCTAAACATAACCTTAGGCGTCGTCTGAGGTCGGAACCCTAATTTAGACCGACCTCCAACTCTAGAAGAGCGCTTTAAGCTCGTAACTCTAAATAGGCGATGTTTTTTCGTTCGTCGTGACGGTGGTGGCCGAAAACGAGGCCCGAGTGGCAGGCCCGTGCACAACGTTGGTTCTGGTTCACTCCCGGAGCCACGGTCTTTTCCCCTAACCTAACCCAGCCAGTGCCGCCCTCGGACACCTTGTTGGAAGCCATCTCCACGTGGCGCGTGATCCTGGTGGGCAGAGGTTAAAAAACTTTAACTGTTAACCTCAATAAAATAAACACAACGTAATGTCTTGATATAGACACCCACCGAGGCACCCCATTAGTTGGGGGCGACAGTTTCGATGCTCATTCATGAGCGCGTGCTGTAGCGATCGGGCCGAATGACACGGGCGATCCGTGCTCTATGGGCGGCCGAACAGAAAGGCGCCGGGGCGTAAGCGCGAGGGATATAAGAGGGACGGGAAGCGTAAGCGCATCGTAGTCTCAAGGGTCATGGGTTACGTTTCCGGAGCACGGTTTGGGATTAGCCCGAATCTAGCGTAGGGGTCTGCCGCCCTCGACGCAGGATACCGAGGAGAAAGGCCAAGAATGACCCATGACTTTTCTCGTGCCACCCTCAGAGGTCTGGTCCACCCTGAAGGGAACGGCGATCGTTAGCTTAGGCTCTGGTTGCGTGCCTCGACCACCGAGCAGATGCCCGCTTCGTATTGCCCTTAATAGATCTCCGCTGGCCTTGTAGCGACCCTAAAATAGGCGCCCGCCGGCCCAATCTTACCCCGTTCAGAGCGTTAAAGCTCAGGCATGAATACGGAGATTCAAGAAATAGGCGTCGTAGGTTATTAGGCCTAAAATTAATTTAATTAAAATAACTTAATTAATTTTCTAAATAGGTTAATAATCACGGATTAGATTTAAAATAAGGGGGAGATGGTAACTACGCTCCATCCTGCTAAAATAATGTTTGGACCGGAAACTTAGGCCTGAACTTTAAATTAGAGGCGTTTATTAGCTATTTTAATTTAAATTAGTAAACTCTTATCTTAGCAGCGATCCAAAATCTCTTTAAATTCCACTTTAGACGGGCTTTGACCCATTTCCAACCAGTTAAATGGTGTTTAAGGGGTTTTAGACCTATAATTTGCATAACTCCGCCCATAAAGTCAATTTTGGAGTACATTTTAACTAATAACTCCAGAAGGACAAAAGATAGAGAAAAAGCGTTTTTTGCGGCGTGTTAGACATAATAAAATATATAAACTACAATATAAAGTGAAAATTCACCCTCGGTGAGAAAATTAGGCCGACTAAGGATCTGGACTGGCCTCCCACTGAAAAAAGCTTAACTTGGCTGGGAATTATACTGTCTTTTTGAGAGATTTTTCCTAGAGGGCTACCCAGTAGAAGCTTGTTGACCTGGTTCGGGGTCATCCGCTGGGATCTGTGGGCTCAACATATGCTTCGCAGGGCACAGCACTCTGCCCGTGTGGTCCCGGAAACCTGGCGGTGTTAACAAAAAGGGCCACTGGCAGAGAGGTGAGTCATGGTCTTCTACCTGTCTTCACCTTGTTTAAATGTGTTGAAAATGTTTATTGTGTGACGGTTCAGGTATGATAGTAATGTGCAGCTTTAACACTATAGTGGTAAATAGGGCTTTAAATTTAGACATTTGTCTCACTTAGCAAATGAATAGGATTATTTTCCTTAAAAAATTATCTGTTTTATCTTAAATAAATAAATTATTTATTCTATTATTATGCTGCGCTAACATATTATTGTAAATAGGACTTTAAAGCAATCATTCTACTAAATAGGACCCTAAATGTAATCATTTATCTTAATGAATAAATAAATCATGAGGATTATTTTCTTAAAAAATGATCTTCATCCTAATAAGTAAATAAATAAATATATTATTTGTTCACTTAAATCATTATTTTTTATCTTAATAAATAAATTGTTTATCCAATTGGCTATGGGACACGAGCCGAGGAGTGATCGTCCTACGGCTAGCCGCCATGGATGAGGGTGTATAGTAATGAAAGGCTGAAACACCCTGTGACTCTATGGTTTACTACTGATGACGTGTCTCACTATTTAGGATGTCGTCGGGCTAAAGAGGGCTTTAATTTAGTCTGTACCCTTAGCCCTAAATAGCATTTTGTGCGTTCTCCATTCCTGAACCCTAAAACATAACCGCAGGTTTCCATTTCTAAGCCCTAAACATAACCATGTATCTAGCTCTGGTGGTGGGAGCCCTAAACCTAACCCTAAAACCTAACCCTAAACTTAACCCTAATTTTTAGAACCCTACACCTAACTCTCAGCCCTAAACATAACCGTGTTTCTAGCCCTAGGGTTTAGAGCCCTAAGCCTAACCCTAAAACTTAACCGTTAGCCCTAACCCTAATTCCCAGCCCTAAACATAACCGGAGATTTAAAGCACGTTCGTAACCCTAATTTTTCGAACCGTAAACCTAATTTTTAGCCCTAAACATAACCTTAGGCGTCGTCTGAGGTCGGAACCCTAATTTAGACCGACCTCCAACTCTAGAAGAGCGCTTTAAGCTCGTAACTCTAAATAGGCGATGTTTTTTCGTTCGTCGTGACGGTGGTGGCCGAAAACGAGGCCCGAGTGGCAGGCCCGTGCACAACGTTGGTTCTGGTTCACTCCCGGAGCCACGGTCTTTTCCCCTAACCTAACCCAGCCAGTGCCGCCCTCGGACACCTTGTTGGAAGCCATCTCCACGTGGCGCGTGATCCTGGTGGGCAGAGGTTAAAAAACTTTAACTGTTAACCTCAATAAAATAAACACAACGTAATGTCTTGATATAGACACCCACCGAGGCACCCCATTAGTTGGGGGCGACAGTTTCGATGCTCATTCATGAGCGCGTGCTGTAGCGATCGGGCCGAATGACACGGGCGATCCGTGCTCTATGGGCGGCCGAACAGAAAGGCGCCGGGGCGTAAGCGCGAGGGATATAAGAGGGACGGGAAGCGTAAGCGCATCGTAGTCTCAAGGGTCATGGGTTACGTTTCCGGAGCACGGTTTGGGATTAGCCCGAATCTAGCGTAGGGGTCTGCCGCCCTCGACGCAGGATACCGAGGAGAAAGGCCAAGAATGACCCATGACTTTTCTCGTGCCACCCTCAGAGGTCTGGTCCACCCTGAAGGGAACGGCGATCGTTAGCTTAGGCTCTGGTTGCGTGCCTCGACCACCGAGCAGATGCCCGCTTCGTATTGCCCTTAATAGATCTCCGCTGGCCTTGTAGCGACCCTAAAATAGGCGCCCGCCGGCCCAATCTTACCCCGTTCAGAGCGTTAAAGCTCAGGCATGAATACGGAGATTCAAGAAATAGGCGTCGTAGGTTATTAGGCCTAAAATTAATTTAATTAAAATAACTTAATTAATTTTCTAAATAGGTTAATAATCACGGATTAGATTTAAAATAAGGGGGAGATGGTAACTACGCTCCATCCTGCTAAAATAATGTTTGGACCGGAAACTTAGGCCTGAACTTTAAATTAGAGGCGTTTATTAGCTATTTTAATTTAAATTAGTAAACTCTTATCTTAGCAGCGATCCAAAATCTCTTTAAATTCCACTTTAGACGGGCTTTGACCCATTTCCAACCAGTTAAATGGTGTTTAAGGGGTTTTAGACCTATAATTTGCATAACTCCGCCCATAAAGTCAATTTTGGAGTACATTTTAACTAATAACTCCAGAAGGACAAAAGATAGAGAAAAAGCGTTTTTTGCGGCGTGTTAGACATAATAAAATATATAAACTACAATATAAAGTGAAAATTCACCCTCGGTGAGAAAATTAGGCCGACTAAGGATCTGGACTGGCCTCCCACTGAAAAAAGCTTAACTTGGCTGGGAATTATACTGTCTTTTTGAGAGATTTTTCCTAGAGGGCTACCCAGTAGAAGCTTGTTGACCTGGTTCGGGGTCATCCGCTGGGATCTGTGGGCTCAACATATGCTTCGCAGGGCACAGCACTCTGCCCGTGTGGTCCCGGAAACCTGGCGGTGTTAACAAAAAGGGCCACTGGCAGAGAGGTGAGTCATGGTCTTCTACCTGTCTTCACCTTGTTTAAATGTGTTGAAAATGTTTATTGTGTGACGGTTCAGGTATGATAGTAATGTGCAGCTTTAACACTATAGTGGTAAATAGGGCTTTAAATTTAGACATTTGTCTCACTTAGCAAATGAATAGGATTATTTTCCTTAAAAAATTATCTGTTTTATCTTAAATAAATAAATTATTTATTCTATTATTATGCTGCGCTAACATATTATTGTAAATAGGACTTTAAAGCAATCATTCTACTAAATAGGACCCTAAATGTAATCATTTATCTTAATGAATAAATAAATCATGAGGATTATTTTCTTAAAAAATGATCTTCATCCTAATAAGTAAATAAATAAATATATTATTTGTTCACTTAAATCATTATTTTTTATCTTAATAAATAAATTGTTTATCCAATTGGCTATGGGACACGAGCCGAGGAGTGATCGTCCTACGGCTAGCCGCCATGGATGAGGGTGTATAGTAATGAAAGGCTGAAACACCCTGTGACTCTATGGTTTACTACTGATGACGTGTCTCACTATTTAGGATGTCGTCGGGCTAAAGAGGGCTTTAATTTAGTCTGTACCCTTAGCCCTAAATAGCATTTTGTGCGTTCTCCATTCCTGAACCCTAAAACATAACCGCAGGTTTCCATTTCTAAGCCCTAAACATAACCATGTATCTAGCTCTGGTGGTGGGAGCCCTAAACCTAACCCTAAAACCTAACCCTAAACTTAACCCTAATTTTTAGAACCCTACACCTAACTCTCAGCCCTAAACATAACCGTGTTTCTAGCCCTAGGGTTTAGAGCCCTAAGCCTAACCCTAAAACTTAACCGTTAGCCCTAACCCTAATTCCCAGCCCTAAACATAACCGGAGATTTAAAGCACGTTCGTAACCCTAATTTTTCGAACCGTAAACCTAATTTTTAGCCCTAAACATAACCTTAGGCGTCGTCTGAGGTCGGAACCCTAATTTAGACCGACCTCCAACTCTAGAAGAGCGCTTTAAGCTCGTAACTCTAAATAGGCGATGTTTTTTCGTTCGTCGTGACGGTGGTGGCCGAAAACGAGGCCCGAGTGGCAGGCCCGTGCACAACGTTGGTTCTGGTTCACTCCCGGAGCCACGGTCTTTTCCCCTAACCTAACCCTAACCACGGTCTTTTCCCCTAACCTAACCCTAACCCTAATCCCTAACCCTAACCCTAAACCCCAACCCTAACCCTTTCCCTTGTCTCCCTATTCAAATTGTGCAGGTTAAGACCCTGTGATGGGGGAGTCATTGTATACTTTCAAAAACCTAACCCTAACCCTGACCTGTAAAATAAATAATTAAATTAGTAAATAAATCAATAAATACAACATCATCTGATTAAAAGAAATAGGGGGAAAGAGATTCTTGGTTGTGCCTGTGCACCAAAAATCCATTTGGATATTTTTTAAGTTCTAAAACCTAACCCCTAACCCTAACCCGAGTCATTGTATACTTTCAAAAACCTAACCCTAAACCCTAACCCTGAAACCATTTGCAATCCACCCAATAGGGGGGTGCACTTTCGCATTTATCCCCTTATACCTAACCTAACCCTAACCCTAGTATATATAGATGTCAATTTTGTACATAAACCCATAGGAAAATAATGTGCAATACCGTATCTCGACTGGTGGTGGCACTATCGAGCTGAAACGTGCAATCGACTCCCCGCCCTCTAAATAGTGTGTATATACCGAATTTCAGCCTCCTAGGACCTATAGAAACGAAGTGCACCCCACCCAATAGGACCTCGAACTCCAGAAGAGCGTTTTACGCTCATAACTCTAAATAGGCGATGTTTTTTCGTTCGCCGTGATGGTGGTGGCCGAAAACGAGGCCCGAGTGCCAGGCCCGTGCACAATGTGGTTTCTGGGTCACTCCCAGAACTACGGTCTTTTCCCCTAACCTAACCGCTTAGAGTTAGGGTTGGTGTAGGGTTAGGATTAGGGTAGGGTTAGGTTTAGGGTTAGGGTTGGGCATTTAGGGTTAGGTGAAGAGTTGGGGTTAGGGTAGGGCGGTTAGGGTTGGGTGTTTAGGGTTAGGGTTGGGGTTAGGAATTAGGATTAGGATTAGGTGTAGAGGGTTAGGGTTGGGGTTAGGTGTAGCGGGTTAGGGTTGGGGGTAGGGGTTTAGTTTTATGGGAAAAGACCGTAGTTCTGGGAATGACCCAGAAACCACGTTGTGCTTGGGCCTGCCACACAGGTCTTATTTTCGGCCATCACCATCACGGCGAACAAAAAAACATTGCTATTTAGAGGGTTAGTTGGGCGTTTAGGGTTGGGAGTTAGGCGTAGGGTTGGTGTTGGGCATTTAGGGTTAGGCGTTTAGGGTTACGGTTGGGTGTGTACTAGGGTTGCCACCTTCAATACAGAAAAATAAGGGACGCCTGCCGCAGCGGGGGCCACAATGACCACTGTCCCGATGGCGTGCCAGTGGTGGTATATCATAACTTAAAACATGTATTCATAAAAATATTAAGATTGATACCAATGGACATTATAATAAGATATCTGCTATTGAAATCGATGTGAACAGATGCACTCAGACTCTCACTATCACAACTTAAGTGGTCATATTGAATACACAGCTATGACAATAATAAATATGCACCAACAAAGTGTGACTGAGAACACAAAAAATAAGCTTTTGGAGGAACTTGTGAGATGTGAACCATATTTTATTAACTTATTATTAAATGAACAGATCCATAACTTCGTAATTATAACTTGCAAACTTGCAAAAGATCTTCCATAAACATAATAACATCAGTGGATGTATATCAGTGTATCAGTGAATATCAGTGGACCAGAAGTAGTAGTGTGCAGTATTGGAGCATGTCAGGCCTACTTTCTTTTATAAGTGTACTTCCTGTCACTCTGTGCAGCACTGAGAAGCCGTTTGTCTTTCAAACAGCTACAGTAAAACTCTGAACAGGACTGCTCAAAGTTAAAAGTGATCAAGAGCTCACTCCTAATGAGCTCCACAGAGCACCTGTTCCTGCTGTCACTCCATTTGTTGGCCATTCTAGAAAAGAACCTTTCCACATAACCAGTGGATGCTGGGATGCTTAAGATGTGGCTGATGATGGACAGCATGTTAGGCAGGTTAGCTACTTGAAAGAGACGTCTCACGTCTGTACTTCTGCATCCGCTTTCGTTTCAGCTCTGAAACTTTCAGAGCTGGACACGGGGTGTGGGGGGTGGGGTGGTATCTGGAGATGCCATCGTTTCATATGGATTTTCTGTCACTCTGACTCTGTCAAAAGAACCGGCGAGGCAGCGTCCCGCCCTCCTCTGACTCTGATTGGCCGTGATTCAAAACCACAATGAAAAACCTCCCCATACCAAAGAACACACAGCCTTCTAAACTGAACTGCCCCCAAAAAAATGGCCCTCAAATCTCTCAGAAACAACCAGAGCATCGTAATCAAGCCAGCAGATAAAGTCAATGGGGTAGTGATAATGGATAGACCAAAATATGTCCAGGAAGCCTTAAGACAACTAAATAACCCACAGTACTACAAAAAATTGTCCCAGCCAATATACAAGGAATCACTGCCAATCATCCAAAGTAAAAGAGAGGGGATCAGACCATAAATAAAATCAGACCATAAAAGAGAAGGGTTTCATAAACCAAAAACAAGCAAAATACCTAATGGGGGAACCCATACCCAGACCTAGGCAACTCTACCTCCTACCAAAAATCCATAAACCTCAGACCACTTAGCCCATACCCTCAACACCACCAGGCTGCCCCATTGTCTCAGACTGTGAGAGTGAAAGCTACAGGACAACAGAGATCCTGGACTACCATTTGAATCCCCTCTCTACCAAACATGACAGCTACATACAGGACACTTATGACTTTATAAACAAAGTAAAAACCATCACACTAAAACCCAACCACTCTCAACAACCATCACAACTCCGTAAAATTAACCGATTCAATGGTTGACTTTTTGGACACAACTACCTATAAAGGTAACAACTTCATTGCCAAGGGGACACTGGACATCAAAGTATTTTTTAAGGAGACCGACAGCCATGCACTACTACACAGGGACAGCCACCACCCCAAACACACTTTTAAGGGAATTGTTAAGGCACAAATAATCCGAACAAAAACAATATGTTCTAATATGTTCCGATTCTAAAACAATAGAATTTGCACAGAAGAGCATGATTTTCAAAAGGCTAAAACGATTTTGTTCAAGGCACTCCGAAAGAGGGGTTATACTAGAGGCTTCCTCGACTCAATCTACACCGACTGGAAAAAGGACCTCGCACACCCCTCGACCCAAATGGAGGACAATGACGGGAAAGTCGTCATTCCACTGACACTCAAACTTCCTTAATACAACCTCAACTTAAGCAGAACTCTAAAATGCAACTTCCATACCATATTCAAGGATGACAAATCATCCTTTAGGGTTCATGTGCTAACAGCTTTTATCAAAAAACCCAACCTACAAAATGTATTATATTAGCTTCAAATTTTCCTCATTGCATTTTAAATTTCTTAGAAAATAGTACAGCTAGCAGTTTTCTAGAAAAAATACTCAAGTAATATTAACAATAGTAACAAAATAATAGTGGTAACAATAACAAAAAAAATAAGAGAGGGTTAGGGTTAGGAAAAGTAGGAAAGGGAAACCTAGCAAAATGCTATAGAGAATAAATAAATAGATTACACAACCCTAAAAGTTCAAACATCCTCATTATCTCAACCCAAAAAAACAAATTTCACACCTGCCCAACCTAGTCACCAAACGATGGTGGGGGAGGATGGGTAGGTGAGCAGTAATATGCCCAGTCAGGCATAGGAAGTTGACCTGCTCAGTCCAGTGGTTCTCTCCCACTCTGCTCTCCTTCACGTCCACTCTCATCTTATAGGAGCAAATGGTAGACATTTAATAAATAAATAAATAATCAAATAGATAAAATAGATAGATAAATAGTTAAATAAATACAGAATAGATACCTTAGAAATAAAAAATACTTCTGACTGGACATGGGACACAAGCTGAGGACTGATCAACCTGCTGCTGGCAGTTTTTTAATAAAAAAAAAAAAAACTCGGACAGACAGATACAGGGACACGTTTCCTAGCCAGTAGGGGTCACTATTTACTCAGAATAATGATGCAGAGCTTGTACTGTAATGATCTGGAATGACCATAATTTATAAAACTTGAGCCATTTGGCAGTTGAACCATTTATCACCCTGGCCAACATAAAGGGATCAGTTCTTTAGTGACTGGGGTGATAATATTGTGCGATTTTATGTCACAATGGATCTGCTATAGTGGTGAAACTCGTATTGCTGATTTTACATTTATCGGCCACCATGATTGTGGTCTTTAATACACACTTTGTAAATGGGTGGACTGTTCCTTCAACTCACCTAACTGGCTATGGGATCAGTTTCAAGAAGCTTTTATTGTCATTTCAACCATAGCTGTTGCAGTACACAGTGACATGAGACAATGTTTCTCCAGGATCAGGGTGCTACATAAAACAAAGACATGGCTAAGGACTTGTAAGTAGTCCTAGCCTCATAAAGTACAACTGTGCAACCTGGTGCAAACAGTGCAGGACAAGACAAACAAGACAGACAACACAGTACAGGACAAAAGACAGTGTAGACAAAAAGTTACAAGACAATACAAAAAATACAATACACAAAAGACAATAAACAGTAACAGAAACCAGTGTAAATACTGTATGTGAATACTGAATGTTCAAACAATATTTCGTGCAGTAACATTAGACTGAACACAGTTTCTTAGCAGCAGGTCCTTTGGATAATATATAGAATTGTGCAAAAAGCAGCAAATGACTGAAATATTGTATAGTATGTGCAAAATGGCTGAGATATTGTACAATATGTGCAAAAACGGCTGAAATGTTGGACAGTTTGTGCAAAACTAAAAAATAAAAATGTACAGTCATCATTATGTTATTTATATAAATATGACAGGTTACACAGGTGCATACAGATATTTTGTATAAAGAGCCAGGACAAGAACATTCATATTTTAAGTTCAAAAAATGGTCAAAGCAAACTAAAAAGTTCCGTAATCCAAAGATGGAAGGCACAGAAAAATCCACAGGATGAATTTAAAGCAGAACAAAAAAAGACGAGACAATATAGGAGCATACAAAGGGTAAGAAATTCCAGACAACAACAGCTCAGAACTTACTAAAGCAACAGACAAAATGTGATTTCACAAAGCAGCCATATTTGTACATATATATTTACATATTGTATATTAAAGAAAATGAGCATGGTAACTGAAGAAAACGGCTGAAGTTTGGGGTTACGATGCCCCCTGGCTGTCTAGAATGGGATTGCCTGGGCTGGATTTTACAATTCATTTGTGCCTCTGCCAGTACTAATTTGCAAGCATGACCTGAACTTGTGTTCTAAAATGACATGATCTGAATTTTTTTTTAAAAACGGAGCCATTTAATTTTTATGTTTTGTTTTCTTTTTAAATGTAAATCACATAGTTAATGTAGAATCAACATAAACTAAGTATAAATAAATATTAAACATCGGTATATTTCAATTTAGCTTAAGAAGCATATTTTTTACTCGTTACACTGGTTTTCTCATTAACCACAGACTGAAAGACATTTCTTATATGCACTGAAATAATATCATATAATTAACACAATTAATAACAAAAACAAGCACCAGCTGAATGACAAACCCATCAAAGCTTAAAAATGACTTTAGAAAGTAGTCATTTTTAGTATAATTTACTAATATAAACAAAATTTACAACCAAAAATGTATTCCATGTTCCAATGCCAACTGATTTTCAAACAGGTATAATAATAGCAAATGCAAAAGAAAAAAGGAAAGATTCTGCAGACAGTTCAGAGTCTTAGAAGTCTTTCATTCCATTCCTTAAATTCAGCAATGAGCACCGCACTCCTTAATTATAGACTGTTGAGGCCCCATAGTTAAATAATTGGTAGGATGTTTAGCTCCAAGGTGCAAACAGTAAAATACTTTTGTTTTCTCCATAAATCCATTGGGCAACGTTTTAAAGTGAAACTTTACTCCAAGAACTCTCAATTTTGATGGTACAAATATACCTGGATAGTTGAATGTCTATCCACCATTTAAAATCCAGTCAGTAACACAAATAAGTTTTGAATGTTTTTTCTTTGAAAAATCCCTTGAACAGAACATGAGAAAATTGTAAATGGCTCAAAAGATTAATGGTTAAGCTTGTGAAAGTTAATCTGCAGGTTAAACTGTAGCTGTGTTAAATTACATTGTTTAAAACAGACACTCTTCCTTCTGTGAAAAAGATACTTACAGTATGTTCATGTTGATTGTTAATCTATTCCATTTTATTATCAGTTTTATGATAAAAGTCTGCAGTCTTTATCATTAAAATGTAGACTGGTGTCCATGAGAAACCTTGTGCAGCAATTATTTAAGCATTAAAATGTTTGTCTTCACCATGCAAACAAATAGACACACACACACACACACACACACACACACACACACACACTGTTGTAGGTCTGTCAGAACTTAGATTATTTTGTGAACACATTACATGTTCTATAATTTCTATCCAATTAAGAAATTTGGAATTTAAGATTAATTGAAAAGTCCATAGAATTCTTAGCTAAATAATGTATTAATATTTTAGTTAATATAATCAATAAACTAGTGGAGAAATAATTGCTCCTTTGTTATTCATTTTTACTTCTATGTGGTGCATGAAGTTCTTTGAGATCACACTGCTGTAAACTTTATTCCCACTGATTGTCTGACCTTTAGACTGAACTCACATTCCTGACTGAAATTATACAACATGACCCATGAAAACAAAAGGCAATAATGAGCTTAAAATACTGTAGTGGATTATATCAAAAATGATAAAAACACTAAAGCTTTCATTACTCCCAATGCATTTAATTCCATGAAAACTGAACACATACAGGAAAAGAAATACAATATGCATCGACTTTATAAAAAATAACATCATATTCTACATATAACTCTCTATAAGATTCAATACTGAAACACAGACACGCATGTTTGGGATTTTTCACCAGATTACTGTTTTTTTACACAGAATACTTTTAAAATCATATAATTTCAAATACCAAACCCTAAATAAATCTAAATTGTACAGATGTTAAATCAAAAGAATTTAATTCACAACCTTTTAGATTAAATAATTATAACTAAAATAGCACGTATGTAACAGTTTCTTTAACTGGACACCCTAAATACTACACACGTTTACAAAGTCTTTCAACATTATACAACTGAAAATATAATAAAAATCTGTAATAATACAAGTAAATTATGTATTTAACCATTCAAAAAAACATTAAATGGGCAGTTTTATTTAATGTATATTCTGTCTATCACTACGTTGTTTAAATGTAAAGAATAAATGTTAAGTTTAATTATCTCATTTAACTACTGATTCTTATACAATATGTCACATGATGAACATCTGTGACAGATGTTATAGTGGTAATTATGGTGTATGTCATGGTGTTATGGTGGATGATACAGTATTGACTGCCTCACATACTTTTACTGCCCGTTTTTTTCTAAAACAGTATGCATAAATAGCTGCGATGGGGACACAGCTTACTGATGAGACAATGAGAAGAGCAATGAAGATCTGACCATAAACAGGATACTCCATTTTCACTGATTTTCCCTGAATAAGAGAAAAGACAGGAGAACACATCTCTGACCTGCAGCATCCATTCAGATAATTCTACATATTTACTTTAAATGTTAAATCAGTCGCAGTGTTTACATTGATTAGAAATAATATTTGATCAAATATAATACAGTTATAATAAATTAATATATTCATTTTAAATTAATATGTATCTCTTACTGTGGTTTTGTCCCATGCCTGATATGTCGGTGCTCCTCCCTGGATGCAATTTATTATGTAGGAGATGAAGAGGCTGATCAGCAGTAATGGACTCACAAAAATCCACATGATCTTCCAGTACCAGTTTGGGCGATGGCCCAGCATGTCCTCAATATCCTTCTCAAACCTACACATTAAAATATAATCCGCCAACTTATGCTGAGTTGTGTCACAATGCAACACATACATATACATACTTGCACCTACTCATTTAAAAACCATCAGAATGTAGATGAAGTGATGTTCATAGGAGCATCCTTCCTATGGCAGCTTACACCTACCTCCTGGCCCCACTGCCTCTGGCATTTTGAGTCAGCACCTGCCACTTGCCTGTCAGGGTGCCGAGGACAAGGTTGACAACTCTGTCATACATTTACCTTTACAGCATTTGCCAGACACCCTTATCCAGAGCGACTTACAATATCTCTTTTTTTTTATTTACAGCTGAGCAATTGAGGGTTAAGGGCCTTGCTCAGGGACCCAACAGTGGAAGCTTGGTGGACCTGGGATCAAACTCGCAACCTTACGATTGTTACCCCAACAACCTTAACCACTAGGCTATCACATGCCCCTTTCAGACAGCATGGGAAATTCTGCTAGGTGTGTCTTAGTGGGTCCTAGTCAAGAGGAACTTCTTTCACTTCTGAGGAAAGGGGCCATAAACCGGTTCCCTCCCAGATCAAGACTCTGCTTTCACAGCCAGTATTTGTTGCTCCCTAGAAAGAGGAGGGACTGTGTCCACTTTTCATTTATTTTACACAGGAAGTTCCTCAGGTTCGCTTTCCAATAATTAACCAACATTGTGTCCTTTCTTTTGGTCTAGCCCTGATACCATGCACATTTTCAAAGTGCATAGACACTACCCTGCAACCGCTGTGTCCCCAGAGCATCTTTGCACTGAATTACTTGGATGACTATCTAATTCTGGCCCAGTCTTAGGCTCAATGTGCTTGCCCATATGAGGTCTCTAGGCCTCAGGTTGAACCCAGAGGAGTATGTGCTTCTCAGAGAACCACCTTGTTGGGGTAGTGTGGGATTCCACTTGGCAGATATTCAGCAGGGTGGAAGTGTATCTGTTTGCCTCCAAAGTTGACACACTCCAAGGGAGACTCCCATCAGGAAAGATCTCCTCTCTCAGGCGAAAGGGGCAATCCTACACCCCCACCCCGAGATGTGGAAGCTCTGGATCCTCCGCCCCTATGAGTCTGTCGGAACAGGAGAGGCTGCATCTGCTTTGCCCTGTAAGGGCCCCGAGTACTAATGCCCACAGCTTGAGCTCATGGTATAATTCCTCCTCCCTGTTTGTCTGGCCAGGGGTGTTCCCCTCCAAGAAATTTGTGGTGCAGTAGGTTGGTCCTCTTTGCTCACCTTTATCAGGTTCTGTAACCTGGACCCCACTCCCGGGTCCAAGGTCCCTCAGGGCTAATTGTTGTTCTGTTTCCATTTCTCTCGTGCCCTTTCACGGCGTCTGCGAGTCATTGGCCGGTGTGTGGCAGCGTGGGTATTGACGTTTCCATAGCGTTAGCAATGACACAGCATAGTATGCCAGTGATATGACATAGATGCCATTATATGGACTTGTTGCGGCATATTCTTTTCATCATGTGTCTATTAAATTGCCGTGTGTGAACACAGTGGTTCAGACATAACTTCCTCAATGACGCATTCCGATAATGTCAGCCATGACACAACATCTCATTCCATTCTCAGGGACCCGGGTTATATACAAAACCTGGTATAATTTTTTTTAATAGTTTTGCACTATAATGTAAAAATGGGATATCATCTACTTGTGAAATATATTTAATGAAATAGGAGCACTTTCAGTAGTGCTATGTTGATATTACAATCCTTAACAGTAAAATGAGAAGTTCCATTAGATATATTAATATCATATAATATTCAAAAAATTTAGTATGAATTTATTATATGTAAGATATAATTTTTTTCCAGTAATTTTACCTATTCAGTCCATAGACGTAGGAAATGGCGAGAACTTCAATCAGCACAATGAAAAGCAAAGAGAATGTTGCACCATACTCATTGAACACCATAAACCAGTAATTACCCGAACGTGTGGTGAAACCCAAACCCAGCAGCAAACAGAAAAGACACACCAGACCTAAACAGAGAGAGAGAAAGAGAGTGTACACTAATTAGCCAAATTGTTCAAATGTTTTGAATTGTTCTTGGTTTGGACTTAATTATTGATTGATTGTTAAATTGAGTTTTTTATACCATTGAGTGTGGCATGGTTGAAGTTTTGTGCAAGGATTGTGAAGTCCCTCAGTGGTGTTATTATGGCTGTAACATTTCCCAACATGCTTCCCATCCCCAGCATCAGCAACATCAAGAAGTAGAGAACAGACCAGAGCTGAGAAGCTGGCATGTTCGTAATTGCCTCACTGTACACAATGAATGCTAAGCCGGTACCTTCAACAGCCTACACACACACACACACACACACAGAAAACACATCATTACTGATCATCTAATCATTATATTAGTGCACACACACGCAAGCACACACACATGCACAAACCGTGTCAAGTTCAGCCTCCAGACTGCAAGACTCTATTTTGTGTTGAATGAGTGCGAACTTCTCAGGATCTGTATGATTTAAAACATTGATCCATGACGTCATATTTTCTTTATTTATGGCATCTTCAGCAAGATTGAATGTGTTTAGAAGTAAAAGTCTCATCCTGCAATAAAAAAATAACAAATGAACAATAAATCATTTTAAACTGAACAAGCTTATCATAAATTTGATGATAAATAACTGACAACTGATGTTAGGGTAAAGTAAACATGTTTTAGTAATTAATGTTAAGCTATATATATATATATACACATCTGTAAAATCACACCCACATAAGAGTAAATACTGCCTGCCACCATCAGCATAAGAGTAGTCACCCCTCTCTCCCATCAGAATAAATAAATACCACCTGCTCCATTACTGTAAGAATAAACACCACCCGCTCCCCTCAGTATAAAAATAAATACCACCCGATGCCCTCAGCTTCAGCTGGAATAGAAAATATAATCATCTCATTCAGAAGCTCTACTGAGTGCTGCAAATGAAATGGAAAATTACAACCACAGTTTATTGTCATAGATTATTGTTTTACTGTTTATGGCAGAACATAAACTCTGCTAATGTTTGATAACACAGTGTTAAAATAGTTACTGATTTATAGTATAGAAATCTGTTTCTACACCCATGACAGAATACACACACAGAGACAAACACACCTCTCTAAGCAGCTCTCATAGTTGAACGTGGCTTTGAAGCCGTAGATAGAGAAGGTGACGATGCTG
Organism: Tachysurus vachellii; assembly: GCF_030014155.1. Lineage (NCBI taxonomy): Eukaryota > Metazoa > Chordata > Actinopteri > Siluriformes > Bagridae > Tachysurus > Tachysurus vachellii. The sequence continues at coordinate 17,478,165 of NC_083484.1, read as the reverse complement.
GCAAAAACTGATGTTCCGCTGTTAATGAAAGCGACAACAAGAGCCTGACGCTCAAAGTTGTTATTGTGGTCGTTATAACTGGCAAAAGCAATTAGAGAACCGAAACCCAAACCAAGAGAGAAGAATATCTGAGTAGCGGCATTAATCCACGTTTGAGGGTTCACCAACTGCTCCAGCTACACACAAAGACAAATACATTCAAAAATATACATCAAGTGCACACACCTGTTAAAATGACAGGTTTTCCAAATTCTTGCAGAATTAATCATAAAGAAAATTTTCCAGGGAGGCTGACAAAAAACTACAGCAAAACAAGTATCTGCAGGAATATTTGACTGGATATTCACTGTATGGGACAATTGATCATATTCCTTGGTGAGATTAAATGAATAAAAAACATACAAGTGTGCCTAAATTGTCTAAAACCATCTGGCATATTGTTTTACCATTTGAAGAGACTATGATAGAATCATCTGGGCATAATTCCTTAAGATATGGTTTGCATAAAATCATCACCCAAAGAAACCAGTGATGAAGCAGCATCATTCCATCAGTCTGCTTCTGTTCAGTTGACACTGATAGAGAGAATCATGGATAGTTCTTAATACCAATTAATTCTGGCACAAAACTTGCAGGCCTCTTTTAGACAGCTGAAGAAAAAAATCATCTTGAAGCATGACAACGACCCAAATTATCTAACTCAACTAAAAAATGACTTCAAAAGAAGATTTTGGAGTTGGTGTAGTTAAAGCTCATATGGAAATGACAAAGAAGGTGGTGCACGAGATCCTTTCACAATTTGAGATCTTTGGAATACAATTACCAAAACAAGATGTGCTAATTTGGTAGCCCCTAACCCTAAACCAGTGCTGTACTAAAAGCAATATTAGTTAACGGTGTGCATAATTATGCAACTAGGTTTATAATAAGATTTTTTTCCAAAATAGTTGTTTGTTTTATACCTGGCCTGTGTTATATCACATTAAAGAGCTGACATTATTACCTTCATTTTCATTTTTTACATCACAAAATTGGAATAAGTGATGGAGGGACGAAGGGTTTGTATTCATTTTGATAAGTGCATTGCAAACAGGCCTGGTGTGTTTGTAGCCTTAATATCCTACCTTTGGGGTGAACATGTATTTCACTCCATTTAGCGCTCCATGCAGAGTGACGCCACGGATCAGATACACAACCAAAACCAGGTATGGAAACGTTGCAGTGAAATACACCACCTAAAAACAAAAAATCTCTATATACATATGCTACAGAATTATGTGAACACCTGACCACTGAATATTTTTCCTCACAACAGAGTAATTGTCTATGATTGATTATGGATGCGATTAAACATCTTTTTTTAAATTATTATGACTATAATGGTGGTCTTTACTTTGCCAGTAGATTTTACTCCTCGGATGATGAAGAGGTAGACAATACTCCAGGCCAGCAGGAGGCAGAGTGCCACACCTGTGTGAATGCCAACACTGTGTTCATCAATGGACGCTGAAATATTTAATGTCTCACGGAAGAAGAAATATTGTGTTGGAGTGGCAACTTCACACTCCTCTAAATATCCTGTATGATTGGAGTTCAGGGGACATTGAGCCCATGGCAACATGGCCTAACACACACACACACACACACACACACACACACACGTATATATTTTATTAACAATGACCTACAATACCTTTCTAAATCAACAACAACAATAATAATAATAATAATGATAATAGCTGCAAGCAAAAATTAAGGGGCCAAACACCTCGGGGCCACTAGGGAGACATGTACGTACATGGACACATGGGTGTTTAAACCTGCTTTTCAGTATAGCACCCCAAATTTCACTAAACTTGGTGTGTGCCACCCAAACTTCATGGCACTTACATGCACTTTGACATGCACATTTTACATGGAACTTTGAACAATAAGCAAATGCACTGCAGAGACATTGCAACTTTTCTGTTATGGCACCATCAAGAGTGAATTGTTCAATAATGGATAGATAGAGCTCAACATGTCAAGCCTCGAAACTATTCTCTATCAATATGCCAAATTTAATAAATATGTGATGAAGTGTGTGTATATATATATATATATATATATATATATATATATATATATACGTATATACATATATATATACGTATATATATATATATATATATATATATATATATATATATACGTATATATATATATATATATATACGTATATACATATATATATGAGTGAAACATAATAATATTAATAAACCTGAAAGGAGTGGAAAAGATACCAGAAGCTCCAGGCGTTAATTACATTATAATACAAGCACAGGTAGATAGATGTGACCACACTCGCGAAGCCTACAGTGAGAAGACAAAAAAAAAACATAATATAACACAATCATTACTGTAACACACACACACACATATCATGTTCCAACTGCCGCTAATTAGGGACTGATGAAAGTGAGCATAATGAATCCCTTACCCACTCCCCCTAGGTAGGGACTAATGGAAGTGAATGTGCCAATGCTGCCTAAACGCATCTTCTGTCCAATAGCAAGCTCCAAATAGAAAAGAGGAATTCCCTCTAGGAAGAGCATGACAATGTATGGGATCAGAAACCCTCCTGTAACACACACACATTTCATATAACCTTTCAATGTTGTATTAAATCTTTTAATATTTTAGAATTTATTTTTAGTAAGATTTTGTTTAAAACATAAAAATCTTTTTCTCTCATAATGGGTAATTTTGTCTTCACCAAAGTTGTTAATATTTTTAATGTTTTAATGAATTTATAACATCTCAGTCATACCTCCTCCATGCATCTGGCAGAGATAAGGAAATCTCCACACATTTCCCAAACCAACAGCATATGAAACACATGCCAGCACAAACTGAGTCGGAGTGTCCCATGATGGCCGGTCCTCCTTCTCCATCGAACCACTAATTATTACTATATTTATATTTAAAAAAATAAACACTTGAACTAAGTGAGTAAATCTGCTGTTGAAATCTATGAAACTCAGATCGACTGAGCTCAGTGCTAAGAGATCAGAGCCCAAGACTAAGTAAAGTGTCAGTTTATAACACAGAGTATATTACAGAACAGTCTCTCACATTGGGGGCGTGTCCTCACATGGGGGACGGGCCATACAGGAGGTGGAGTCTTTGTTTTGGGCTGAAGTTACAACATAAGTGAAAGTACTTTAACTATCAAGCTGTGTGTGCATGTGTGTGTGTGTGTGTGTGTGTGTGTGTGTGCGCGAGGTCAGTGTTTTCTGACTGTATGTAAGTAACAGTGTGGGGGTCACAATGAGAAACACAGCTGTAGGTGGGATGAAAATAGTGTGTGTGTGTGTGTGTGTGTGTGAGTAACAGTAAGAAGCACAGCTGTATCACTGAGTACAGTCCTGTTTTTAAGCATCCTGCTGCTACACAGTGTTTTGTTCCTGAACTCTTCGATGTCTACATGTTTATTATAAACTGACCATTTCACCAAATTCATTTTTACAGATAAGAGAAACTTATGACAATATGATAAAGGGCCAAAGTAGATGACTAATAAATAAACTTTACATGTATGCAGATTATAATTCAGGTATATAAATCAATCAAGTATATGTAACTAAAGTTCCAAGACCTAAAAGCGGGCAAAGTTAAACAGGTACGTGTAAACAGGTACAATAAGTATTGACACCAGTCACACATCAGGGACAGAAACAAGACACAAATCAAAACAGAAAGCCTTGTGCTGGTTTGGAGACATTTTGACATATGCCTAAAGCTGGACAGAAGAGGCCATATAGCAGGCATTAGGCTGGGAAGAAAGGACCTTGTCAAACCCTTCGGCCTATCTTGTGGCTTCAGAGGTCTAGAGTAAAGGTGTAGGCCTCAGTCATGGCAGAAGAGGTCTTTTTGCTGACTATGTTCATGGTTGGAGAGGCCTGGGCCTAGGCCATGGTCATAGTTAAAGAGACATAGGTCTTATTCCTGACTGGAGAGAGAGCTACTGGCCTTGGTCATGGCTGGATCCTCACTCAATTTTTTAGGGGATGCTCTTGTTTGATTAGCAGAAGCACTTGAACATTTTACTGCCAATTAAGGATAATAAAATCCTCACTCTCTCTCTCATCAGGCTTTAGAGCCCAGCAAATCACTAACTTCACTCTTCCACTAATAATAGAGTTTGCACTGAAGATGCAATCCATCTGTTGGTAAATGTATACCATCAGGCCTGGGCTTAGAAGAGGAAAAAGTACACAATCATATGCAGGCATAAAGAGAGAGCAGATGTACAGCTTAACAGACTTTTGTTTCCCCTCCATTTCACACTGCCCTCTTTACTGCACACTATGTCTTCTGGAATGCATGCTTGACTGAAGCAGAATGCAAGTACATCATTTCAGATGTACAGCATTAGAGTCCTAGCTTATGCCAGAGCAGAGGTGGGCAAGAGACAATATGAGTAACCAGGACAAACTAGAATGAACCAAAACCAGGGAGTCTTCAATTCATGGATACCAAAAAAAACAAGGCTCAGAGACAATGAAACATAAGTGTCTAACAGACAAGACTTAAACAATCAGTAACGAAGCATGTAACAGGTGGGGATAATAATTATCAACCCCAGTCACATGACAGGGTTGGAGACAAGAAACAGATCAAAACAGTATGAGAATAATATAAATAAATAAAAAACATCTACTATATATTTTTATATAATATATCAGTATAATGCATTAGTTATTTCTCATATGTATCATACATTTCTGCTCATAGTGCAATTTCATGGTTCCTCGTGTAACAGCTGGCTAGTGTGAGATTATAATATGTGGTGTGAAGGTGAAAAGACAGCAGACAAATGTGAAGAGAAGCATTAGATTTATTTAAGGCAGTCCAAATATTACTGTCACAATTCTGGGCATAGGTAAAGACACAGACAGACAGCATTAGCAGAACAGATTGTATGTGTAATGATGTTATGATGTGCATTAGATGTGCTGTGACAATCTGAAACATGGAATTGTTTACACCTTAACAACATACTCTTTGTGTTTATACTCAATTTTGTTTTTAGTTGAATAAAATTAAATCTTTTAACTTGCACTGAAATATTACCTCAGATCTACATTCACACAGAAGTCTGTTCAGATGATAATAATTCCAGGTGATAATGGAAGTTGAGCATAACAGCTTACCCAAAGCTTATCAAGACAAACTGAAATCCAGTACAGTGATGCCTCGAGATACGAGTGCTCTGACATACGAATTTTGTGAGATACAAGCTGTGATTCGACCAAATTTTTGGCTTGAGATACGAGCAAATTTTTGCGATACGAGCATCCGAGCTGCCGCCGCTGAAACAAAGATCCCCAACAACCACGTGTGCTCTGTTTCCCTGAATCAGCTTCCCGCGTCTCACTCGGTTAAAGCAGCCTTCACACTGCACACGACAAACGACGCCGATAAACAGGAAGTCCTTCATTTCCTATGGAGAGTCGCAAAGGCGCTGCATGAGGTGCTGACCATCTGAGGATCCGTAATTCTCGGATCCATTTTAAGCGTTGGATCCGTTAAAAAAATTTAACTTGTGCGACTACACCGCATCTGATATGCCGACCGGACAGGTTTTTATTAAAACGACCGGCAGATGTTAGTGAGGAAAGAGTGACAAAAAAGGCAAAAACAAGTGAAGAGAAAAGTGATGAAGAAAATTAAGCAAAATTAATGTAAAGAAACCAGAAATTGTAGCAATTAAGTTAAGAGAATTTCAGTTCTGTCAGAACCACTTTGTCAAAAGAGAATTTATTAGATGATATGCATACAGTTAGTGTTGGCGGAATGGTTCTGTTCTGGACAAAAATCCACGTGCCCGTCCGTGCGTATGCGTGGTCAGAGCGGAGAAAGCAGCGAAAATAGAACAGACCCCCGTATAACAGAACCACTAATCATGTGTAGTATTAGATTTGCTCGCTTACGCGTTTTTGGAAAGTAATAAATGAATGAATTGATAAATAAATAATTAAATAATGAGAGAGAGAGAGAGAGAGACAGAGAGAGAGAGAGAGAGAGAAAAATATGTGGAGATTTATGATGTTAACTGGTACAAGGAACACGGGTTCCGGCATGGTGGAGTCAGGGTTGGAGGAGGGAGTTTAGATCGCGGCAGCAGCGAAGCGCTAGAGCGGCTCTATTAATGGGAATTTAAATGGTCGGGTAATATGGACGTCGTAACCGGATTGGTGCGCGTCGTGGACAGCTGATTAACGCTTGACGACGTGGCCTGCCAGAACTAACGCGATGCTTGATTTAAGTTCGTTAATTTTAGTGAAGTTTAGTTAAGTTCCATTTAAGTGTAAAGTAGCATTAAGAGTGTACAGTAGAGTGTACAGTAGAGTGTACAGTAGTGAGTAAGTGAACGAAAGCGAAAGTGTACGTACGAGACAAAATTCCTCCTGTTTACTCCTCCCTCAACCTCCGTGTGCATCTTCCGTAAAGTAAAACCAGTTTATTTTTTTTAACATTCTCTTTTATTACTGTATGTTTTAAAACAATATTTGTCATTTATAAATACAGTACTGAACATTTTTCATATTCAAAACACAAACAAAACAACTGGAGTGGAATTTTGCGAGCTGGAACGGATTCATGGGATTTCAATTCATTTAAACGGGGAAAATTGTTTTGAGATACGAGCAATTTGAGATACGAGCAAAGTCACAGAACGAATTAAATTCGTATCTCGAGGCATCACTGTAGCAGTAGCAGACCCAGTGGGAGGTGGTCAGGGTGAAGCATAGAGCTTTTAAACTTAAACATGAACATGAAAATCTGCCAGCTTTAAAAAACCTTTCAAGCCACAGATGATGTGACGCTTCTGTTAACGGATCAGTGGGGTGAAGAGACCAGGGTTAGGGTGACTTTTACCTCAAACGATGAGACAGTAATTACAATATCACTGTAATGTGGTTTCCTATCAGTACTGTAGGTTATAATGTGAAAAAGAAATATATTTCAGTTCAGGAAGGTCTGTAGAAATCAGAACTTTATAAAGTATAACATTTGACCGTGTGAAGGATTTTCACAATCTTGGACGTTTTCTGTTCACGTCACTAACTTTGGCCGTTAGGGTTAAAAAGCATTATTTTACTTTCACTTCCTCATACAGTCTCAGAGTCAGAGGTTTATTACACTGCTCATATTCGCCATTATAACTCCTCTCTCTCAAGCATGGATCTGTAATTTGGTTCTTTTCTTTTTCTTCACCTTATTTATCTCTGTACTGTAAACACTGCCCTCGGAAGGACGACTAGGGGTAGGAACATCACTTTATTAGTAATATTAGTACTTTATTACATAACATAACTTTATTGTATCACGTTGTTACTTGATGTCCAGTATTGAAAACACACACACACACACACACACACACACACACACACACACACACACACACACACACGTTGTTTAACGTACTACACAAGCCAGCGTGTACTTCCGGTTCCTTGAATCCACTCTGTTGTTCTAAACTGAACTAAACGGAGTTAAACTTTCTTAAACAGACAGTTAACTGTACAGGAGTCTGTTAGAAACAGCAGATGATTATAAACCTCCGCCTACTTGCTCGTGAGTCACTGCGACCTTTCCCTTACCACTGGGAGTAAATAGCGTTTTTGTTGTTGTTGTTGTTGTTGTTGTTCCTTGCAACAACGATGTAGCGTTGATGTTGCCCGACATTTACCGCGCATGCGTCAACGATTTTCGACGGAAGTCGAGCTGCATTTCCAGATGTCGAGAGAATCGGTTCAAATCTTTACTCAAATAAATAAATGAAATAAAGCAGCACATGGCAGATAAAGTGCAAACCGGTGAAGTGAACAAATAGTGCAGATAAAAAAAACATTGTAGTGAAAAAAAAAACGTATTCAGTCTGATTTGAGTGACCAAGGGCTCAAAGAGCAGTTCTTTAATTTAGACTGACTTCCTTTGTCTGGTGTTCATATTAGAGTTTATCGCTTTTAAAAGACTCTGTTAACTCATGTCTTCTGTAATGTGATGAATCCTGTCTGTTTCTGTATACATTGTTATTTTGTGCCTGTGTTGATTCTAAAATCTTGTTCTATAAATGTTTTTAGAAAAAGATTTTTCCAACAGTAGCCTATTTCCTTTGGGTGGTATAATTTTTTAATACAAAATTCTTAATTATTAAAACACGTCTGAATAACGTATAATTCATTTGTTCAATTAGCTTTAATTCAGAGAATAGAGACAGTTTTCAGTGTGTTATCTTTAAAGCTTTGAACAGATCCATTTGCAGATGCAGATGCGTAGCTTATAAATACTCGCAAAGAAACAATATCATTGTAATGTAGAGAACTAGTTTGTACACAGTTTCCTGTGCTTTACATTTGTTTCATTCTAATTGCTATAAACTTAGTGGCCAATAAGAATCCTATGCTTGATCAGAGTTAAATTATATGTGCTAGCTTTGTAAATTACATTAACACTCCCGCTAAACGTAAATTGTGGTTATTAATTGCTAAAACAAAGCTGAATCAAGACATGTTCTCTCACAATCGAACAAAACTAGAATAAGCCCAAATATATTTTTTTAGATCATGTCTACAGAATTGTCACGCATTAGTGCTGCAGATCAGGTGAGTGATACGTGATAATAGGGAATCACAGTTCATGTACTAGTGCAGCGGTTCTCAAGCTTTATACAGTTAGAGGCTTGTTTAACTTAAAATTACACAGACCTCTCAATACACTTAAATGGGCACAATTACATTATGTCTATGTTATCATTTTTTCTGAACTCTTTACCAACAGAACATGTTTTTATTATATGTTAGTGGATTATGGTTTCCTCCACAGTAATATGCTGCACTCTCAGTTTCAGAAGCAGTGATGTCAGCTGAACCATCAGCTTGTCTACACAACTGAAATTTAAAAGAAACAAGTATGTAAGTAATATTAGTAATAATCATATGAGACACAGATTTATTGTTTTGCACATTTACTGCACCGATTTATTTACTTTTACTTAACTCCAGTGTGGTTTGACACTTCAAAACGTGCAACACCCTGAACTTAGAAAAAAATAGTTGATGAATCATTAAATCTGTTGTTCACTAGTAAAAAATGAGTAGACATGCAACCCCTAATATAAAGCAGCATGAGCCGTCCAGGTCTCTTATAGGTTGTAGCTGTACTAAATGTTTCTAAAATAAATCCTGAGCACCTTTTCATCCAGGCTGTATCTCCTTTCCTGTTTGTTTCCACTCCTCAGGTTCCAGCATCGTTGATGGACAGAACATTCTGTGTAAAAGTGTTAGTTTCTGATGCACAGCGCTCCCTCCAGACCACGCACAGACAGTGCAATGAACAGAGAACTGATCAGAATTTTTTCTGTTTATTGTGTGATGGATATTTGTTTCTTATAGACAAAGTTTCACACAGAAGGGAATTATACTCAAAAACAAATTGGACAGAATGGAGCTAGTGTAAGATTTAAAAGTCTTGTGTAGAGTGTGAAGGCTCCTTGATTCTGATGATGGGCTGCGTGGATCTGGTTGGAGCTGAAGCTCCTCTTGAAGCCTGTAGGTTACTCACATTGCACAGAGAGGTTTTAGTGGAACAGATAAAAAATACACAGTGCATTTTAGACAATCTGAAGATAAATGGCTTCCTCTGCAATGAAGACACAGAGATCATCCAGCGTTCAGCCACTAAAACAGAGCAGGTACTTAAACATGTCTCTCACAGCATACACATTCAATTCAATTCAAATGTATTTGTACAGCGCTTTTAACTATAGACTTTGTCTCAAAGCAGCTTTACAGAACAGAAACATAGAACAAAAGGTTATTATAAGAATAATATAAAGGTTAATATTAGATATATTTAAAAAGATATTTGTAAAAGATCACATGGAGTTCACATCTCCTCTTTAGTATAGTATAGTCTAACTGGAGCTGGTAGATCTGTAGATGTCTCAGGATCCTCACAGAGTCGCCCTCGTCTCAGTGGAGGTCCAAAATCTTCATGGCACGGAAGACAATTGGATACCTCAGGATGGGTAGAAAGAGAGAAGCACTCACACACACACCTACATACATTCTCCCTATATCCTAAAAGCCCAAAACTTTTCATATTCAAGGTACGTAAAATCTTGGAGTTGGTGCAGTGTAAAGGCGAAGAGGCCTCTGCGTATTTTATTAACATCCTGCACCAGGCATATGATGCATTCATCGACCTTCGGCCTTGGTTTGACACAATTCACTACAAACCTGCTGAGAGTGTGAAGGACATACCTGTGATTAACACCGACCCCAGTGAGTGTTTTAATCAAATCACATATAGAATTTCTCATGTCTAAATGATTACTGCACTAACACTGGTTTCTGTGTTCAGTTAGCAGATACAGTGAGAAACTCAGGCAGGAACTCAGCAGAGATACTCAGTTCCTCACTTCATATTCTCAGAAAGAGGAGACGCGACTGGAGGAGCTGTACACAGACACACAGATGGAAATTCTCAGTGAGCTAGGAGAGAGTCTGGGCTTCCTGAAGAGTCTGGATGAAATTCTGTGTGAATACGGTGTGTTTAACGAGCAGGCTGAAACCATCTTAATCACAGGTGATGCTGGAGTAGGAAAATCCATTCTGCTCCAGAAACTCCAGAACCTGTGGTCCAAAAGAGAGCTGAACACCAGAGCAAAATTTCTCTTTAAATTCAGATGCAGGATGTTCAGCACCTTTAAGGAGACTGATGAGATCTCAGTGAAGGACCTGATATTCAAATATAACTGTTATCCAGATGGAGACCCGGACAGTGAGGTGTTCAGCTACATCCTACGATTTCCAGAGTCTATACTGTTCACGTTTGATGGATATGATGAAATCCAGATGAACTTTGATTTAGAAAACATGCCAGAGGTGGTTTCTCCTGAGGAAAAATCACACCCGCTTTTAGTTCTCATAAACCTGCTGAGAGGAAAATTGCTCAGTGGATCCCAGAAAATTTTAACGGCTCGAACTGGCACAGAAATCCAGAGCAGAGTGATCCGGAAGAAAGTGTTTCTGAGAGGTTTCTCACCAGAACATCTCAGACAATACATGACTCATCATTTCCCTGTGCAGGAGCAGAGGGACATGGTGTCTCTTCAGCTGGACGCAAACCCCCACCTCTGTGGTCTCTGCTCTTTCCCATTATTCAGTTGGATTATTTTCAAGAGCTTTAAGCACCTTCAGTGTGTGTATGAAGATGTTGAGCTGCCGGACTCCTGCATTACTCTTACTAACGTCTTCCTCCTGCTATCGGAGGTGTTCTTAAGCCGGAGCAGTAAGAGTGCTGGACCCCTGAGGAGAAGCACACGCTGTCCCACAGATGCATTTAAATCAGGGCTGAAGATGCTCTCTGCTTTTGCTAAGCTTGCACTGCTGGGTCTGGAAAAGAGCAGCTTCACGTTCACCCATAATGAGATTTCATCCTGTGGCCTGAGTGATGATGACATTCAGGTCGGATTTTTGAGACCCGTCAGTCACTACGACGCATGTGGCACTTCAGCAGCATACGAGTTCCTCCATGTCACACTGCAGGCATTCCTGGCTGCATTTTCTCTTGTCTTGGATCCACATGTCATTCCCGATGAGATCCTGAGGTTCTTTTCCAAGTGTGAGTACCATCAATCATCCCATATGACTTTCCTCTCCTGTTTGGGAATGTCGTCTCATCTGAGGAATTCAGATCCCTTTCAGACGAATGAGCACTTTCAGTTCACAAACCTGTTCCTGTGTGGTCTGCTGTCCAAATCCAACGCTGTCCTCCTGGAGCATCTCGTCCCTCCAGCATCACTGCAGAAAAAGCGAAAGGCTTTGAAGTCCTACCTTTCTACCAGCATAAAAACGCATTTGAGCGGCTTGCCTCGCCACCCAAGCACCGACATAAAGGGAAATAAAGTGCATGTGATGCCAAACTTCCTGTGGATGTTGCGCTGTATATTTGAGACACACAGCGAGGACGTGGCTCGTCTGACAGCTAAAGGAATCTCAGCAGATTACCTCAAACTGGCATACTGTAACATCTACTCAGCCGACTGCAGCGCACTCAACTTTGTCCTTCATCACCACAGGAAGCATCTAGCAGTCGATCTGGACAACAACAACATTAATGACTATGGTGTGAAGCAGCTTACTCCTTCGTTCAGCAAAATGACTGTAGTCAGGTACGGCACATTCCAAACCACACACACAAAATCTTCCCAGTGGATCTTACATGTTCTAAATGTTCCCTTGATCCACTGGTCCTAGAATTCATCTTCCTGGTTGCACATATTCTTTTATAGAAGTTTAGATGATGAAGAACAAAATGAAGTGTTTACTGAAGATGAATGAATGAAATTCATTTTGGATTCATGAAAATTTTTTAAATGTTTCAGGTTATGTGTGAATCAGCTGACTGACAGTAGTGTGGAGGTTTTGGCCGAAGAACTTATCAAACACAAAATCATTAAGGTTTTGGGGTAATTTCACATCAACTAATGAACATTAGCTTTTTTTACATTGGATAGAAATCCATTAATTAATTGATCACAGAATTTTCTCTGTTAATCCATTTTTAAGACTTTACAAGAATCACATAACAGACGTTGGAGCCAAACGGATAGCACAGATAATCGCAGAGTGTCCTCACCTCAGAACCGTCAAGTAGGAATGGATTTTATTATTTTGTTTTAAACACTGTTAATCAGCAGTGTTTCCTAGATGTTTCCTTGTTTTCTGTCACACTGATTTTTATTTTCATCTCATTTTTGATGTTCTTACTGACTTCGTTTGATTTTCTTGGGTCGTTGTTACTAGTTGTCTTGAGTGTATTTTCAGTTTTGATTGTGGATTTACTGTCTTCCACCAATGTGTCAAAATAAAAGACTCCACATCACAATAGTTTACAAGATGAAAAAAATAAGACATGATTTGTGTAAATGTTTTTGATGTGTTCAGGCTCGGCTATAATCATATCACAGCAGTCGGTGCAACATTTCTTGCTGAAGCTATTCGGAAAAGCAAATCGATCTTTGACGTTGGGTAAAATGGCAACTTACAGATCTAAAAGAACAAACATTAAACCTGAATAAACTAATTCAATTTCCCAGTAATGTGTTAACATTCAGTTTTGTGTTTAGCATGTGGGGGAACAGCATCGGAGATGACGGAGCTCACGCTTTCGCTGAGGCAATAAAGAACCACAGCAGCTTAACGAATCTCAGGTTTGATTATAAAACTAGATCCTGTTAACAGATCACTGAGAGAAACAAAAATCAACAGGAAATGGTCTCGTGCTCACACTAGGGTTTTAATCATAGTTCACTTTACAGTAATATATGAACTGTTAATTATAAATATAAATAAAAATAACGATTTCTTCTGTAACTTTGTCATTGTTAGTCTGTCGGCAAACGGGATCACGTCTGAGGGAGGAACAAGTTTAGCGAGAGCACTAACGCTAAATTCCAGCCTTCACATCTTTTGGTGCACATCAAATTCTTCACATCTTACCCACTTCAGTGACACATGACACCATATGTTCACTTTAATACATATGAATTCATGTTAAAGTGTGTGTGGTGTTATATGTCTATAAATAGGAATACAGATGGCTTTATTACATGTAACATGCCCTTTTTTGTTTTTTTAGGCTGATTCAAAACAAGATCTCAGACAATGCAGCAGTGGAGCTAGCCAACGCATTTCAGAAGAATTCAGCACTCACACACCTCATGTAAGATCCCATACCACAAGCTTTTTAAATACCCATGTCCTCTTTCCCATGGTCGAGTCCCTTCTGTGATCTTAAAGGCTGTGCTTTATCTGCTCATGCGTTAGATGAGGATTAAATAAATCGAGGAAGCATCACTGAACCTTTGGTCTTTTATTCTCTGTTGTCAACATCAGGAGACAAGTCTGAAGTGTACTCAGTAATGAGTAATATATGTATGAGTTATATAATGTATAATATTAATAATCTTTATTTGTTTAAAACTTTTATTCATATTGAACCGAAGCTTCACTACATACAGTTTCTTATTATTGGTACAAGATAGACAAAAAATGTGCAGAATAAATGATTTTATCAGAGAACAAGGTGTTTTTTATGATTTACTGTGTCCTGTGCTCATCCACTCTGTGTGTGTTCAGGTTAATCGACAATCAGTTTTCTGCTCGTGGAGTTGAGCAGCTCGCCGAAGGTCTGAAACACAACAGAATAATTAAAGAAGTCAAGTAAGACAGACAGACAGACAGACACACACACACACAGGATTTTTTTTGCACATAGAGGCAGAGCCACACTGAATGTTCTAGTTGGTTATGATGCTGTTCTTCTAATCACAGTTTTCATGTTTGTTTGTGAATGTGTGCAGTTTAAAGGGGAATCAGATCAGTAAAGAGGACGAGACCCGCTTCAGTGAGGAGAAAAGACTTCGATTCTGCTGAGACGATTCTGCTACATGTTTTAATCTACATTATAAGTGTAGCAGAATGTTGGCTCTAAGCATTGTGCCCTTTGGTCAAGTTCTGTGGTGGTCAGATGATGATATAAAGTTTACAAAGCTACTGATAAAACTGTGCAGTAGCTGAACTGAATGTACATGTGACACAGTAGCAATGTGAAGTGTATATATTAAGACTAAGAAGTGTCTTTGTTTACATCGTCCTCTATGTCCTTGTACAGAAAAGAAAATTGAAACTAAATGTCTTACTGCATTGAAATACTTTATTTCAGTTAAAACAACAGTGAACATTTACAGATGGACATAACAGTAATGACATCACACAGTTTATACAGCTTATAAGGAGGTGTAGCATGGGGCAAACCCTTAAGAGAAAAGATATGGGCAAATTCATTATGAGTACATAATATTTATCTCCATGAGATATTCAAGACATCTCACACATACTCAGTACTCTGTGTGAGAGAAAATGAAAGTTCTAACTTAACTTCATGTTGATGTGTTTTTATATTATTTCAGTTCTCTGTTTTCTTGCTGATTGTGAGTGTAACGGATGTGACGATGCCTTTTGGGATCATGTTATGGGATGAATGTTGGATTTTCCCTGACATGCCATATAAGAAGACTGCAGTTTACTTTGGTTTTTTTTTTCCTCTGTCTTTGTGTGTTTTTCTAATCATATATTCATTTTGGAACTGAAATAATAACAATTTTATTGCTCCTGTTGACAGAAGAACATTTTAAACAAATCTGTACAGCAAAGCATTCTGGGTAAATGAGTACGCCCTTAAAGTCCACAATGCCCATTTAGCTTACTCTATTAAGCTAATAAAGAGATAAGAACACAATCACAGGGAAGCGAAGACGTGAGCATTAGAACCCTCACTGAAACCTGCACTACAGTAGTATTTTTTTGCTGTTAGCTCACATTTCTTCAGGAAGTCGTGTTCTACAGAGCAAGAGTTTGGAAGCTGTGCTGAGTTTGTAAAGAGTGAGATGTTACTGTGACTGACCAGCTATCTGCTTCCTGTTTACTCCTAAATTAAGCATACTGAGGGGTGTATGAGACAGTAGTTTACTCTGTGTGTGTGTGTGTACTCTGTCTGTAATGTTTTTTTACTGTGTGTGGAGGTTTGTTGTATTGAGTATGTGTGTTTACTGTATGCATTAATCTTTATGGTAAAATGACAATAATACACAAAGTAATTAATTGCATTCGTGCACACACACACACACACACACACACACACACACACACACACACACAGAGAGTGCTGGATGTTTCATTGCTGTTCTTACTGTATTGTTTTATTACTGTATATCTTATAACCTCTAATAAGTGTGTGTGTTGTGCACTTCACATAGCTCCACACACAGCTCTGAAACACAGGAAGCTCTCGATTAAACACACACAAACACAACAAATCATAGTCTTGCTGTGATTTAGTCAATACTGGTCTCAAAGTGTGTTGCAGTCAGAAAGAACATAATCTAACCACATGGTGTAGCACCACATTTGTGTATTGCCTGTATTACTTACACACACACACACACACGCAGATGTGTGTGTCTCATTGCTTCATCAGCATCAATGTTATTATTATTGTACGTGTGTGTATAAGAAGTGTGCATGTGAACTGGCTAATCACAGAATGAGGCGGGGTCAGTGGTGAAGGTGGGGTCAGTGGCAGAGAAAGAATAGTAAATAAGATTCAGAAAAATTTCTGTACATACATTCTCATAATACACATATCTATTCACACAACTGTGTGTGTTCTCTCTGTTAACAATGTGTAAACATTTTAATGAAAAAAATAAAAAGAATAATATTGGTAAGTGTGAGATTCCCCCTACTGTATTTACACACATACAAACCACACACAAAATGAAGTAAGGAATAATTTAAAAGAACAGAGCAGACTGCCTCCTTCATGTCCTCCACCCTGGTTGAACACAGCGAGAAAGCAACCTGTAAAACACACACACTGAAAGAGACAAAAGGATATCTACCCTCAAAAGTTTGTGTGTATCTCTTGAGGGTGAGAGTGAGAGTGTGTGTGTGTGTGTGTGTGAGAGAGAGTGAGAGAGAGCCAGTGTTACCTGTCAGTGTTTATCACATGAAGCTCCTTTGCTGTGTGTTTTGATGTTGGTGATGTTCATCTCTGGCTGCAGTTTCAAACTCGACACAGAGAAGATGGAGGACACTAAGTAAAAAACCACACACTACTGTTCAAATCTGGCAAAAATTGTTAAAGCATATTTATCTTAAAAATGTGTGTGTGTGTGTGTGTGTATGAGAGAGCGACTGACTGTCTGAAATTTCCCGCAGTTTAGAGTTAATCTGGTTGAAGAACTCATGCTGCAGTGCTGTGTGAGCAGAAAGACGCTTCTTTGGGAAACACTGCAGAAATCTGAAGGCTAAATCTTCAGCATGATCCACATGACCTAACCTACACACACAATGCACGCGTTACACACACTGACACATAACACACACAAAAAAATGTAGTTAACTTACTTGTTCCAGGCCTGTCTAAGTTTTTTAGCGCTATACACGGGAAACCGATCTGCAGAAAAACACAAGCACACAAATACACACAAATACACACAATCATCAGACACTCTTTAAGCTTATTTATAAACATGCTATAAACAGTTAGCTTCCTCTGTTATACTGTTATGATGAGAATGTGCTTTAACTCTATTTGAATATATTGCCTTCTGGTAAAATAGGATTATGACTCTTGTGTACTATCTGCTTATCTCACTTTGTTCTACAGTACTGTGATTTGAATTTTGTTGTAAGTGTCTAGTACAGTTTGATATATTCTACCACACCATATTTTAATCTCACTCTGCAGACTGCAGGAATGTGCCTCAAACCCATCTCTGTAGTCACCTCTTACGGTCGCAGTCGCTCTTGTCTACAGAGCAGAGGTCACATTTCCAGTAACCTCCTCTGTTGTGTGAGTCTCAATCAGTGGTGGTAGGTGGGCTCTGGAATTGTCAGTCTGCTGTAAGGAAAGCTCTGCTTTAGCTTCCCATTACTCCTTGATATCCCCACAGAACACTGCTACACCAGCTGCTCTATACTCTGCCTATGCTTTCTCTCAATCACCATGAGAAACAGGCACGGGTGGTGGTACAGGTCTACTGTTGTCAAGGAGATGGTGTCACACCTCTCCTCTTGTCTCATTTAACCATCTCCTCTTTTGAGTTTCATGCCATTTCAGTTACCTCTCCAATCAACCTTCTCATCATTGTAATCTACCGCCCTCCTGGTCCCCTAGGAGACTTCCTGGAAGTAATGGACACACTGCTTAGTGCTTTCCCTTCCGACAGCACTCCTCTGACAGTGCTTGGTGACTTCCCCTCTGACAAGCTTCAATCTTCTTCCCTCCTGACCCTTTTGGACCCTTAGAGCCCTGACGCTCAACAACACTGGTTATTTTCAAATGACGGTTGAAGATCTGCTTATTCATGAAACTCTTCCACTAGCACTTTCTTCCCTGTTTGTTGTACGTGTGTATTTAAACTTTGAACAGTGATTTAGGCTCATGGTATGTTGTCTGTAACCTAGTGCAGCAGAGTTCCTGCATTCAATGATAGAGACTTAAGCACTTTTGTACGTCGCTCTGGATAAGAGAGTGTCACATGCTGTAAATGTAAATGTAATGTGATGACACACTGTAATGAGTCTGTCTGTGTTTTGCCCTGTTTCTGTCTGCTGTCTTGCCCTGCTGTTAATTGTTTGCTCCGCCCACTCGTTTGTTGCCATGGAAACTCATTCCCTCTCGTTTGTTGTCTTAGTTACTCATTGTCTCTGCTTTGTGATTGGTTCCTGTCTAATATATATATATATATATATATATACACTGTTTGTTCACTTCCCTGTCGCTAGTCGTTGTATGTGTTTCTGTTTCCTGTCAGCCCGGTGTTCTGCCTAGTCTTGCATGTTCTGTTTCTTGTTTTGTTTATTAAATGTTTAACTGCAATTGGATCCTCACTTTTGTGTGTGTGTGTGTGTGTGTGTGTGTGTGTGTGTGTGTGTGTGTTTTCACCTGGTTTGAAGTGAGGAAGTGAGTGAACACCTGGCCATGTTTCTTCAGATGGAGTACCAAGTACCTGCAGATAGAGAGATATAGAGCATGAAACAGACTGACAGACACACAGCCATCCTCCCTGTCTGTCTCCCCTGCATATATACCAATGAGATTATAAAGTCTATGAATAAAACCTGAGTTCTGTTTAAATATGAACACAAATGGGGTGAGAAAGAGAAAGAAACAATGAAATGGTGGAAAAATAGCTGTCTAACTCACCAGAAAAATCCTCTCCAGCTGATCCTGCACATCCTTCATACCAGGAAAGGCAGCCACGCCTTGAATCATCTCGATAAAGATACAGCCGACGCCCCTAAGCAGTCAACCAACCACAGTCAGTACATCACATTGTACACATCAGCCATCATAAACAGCATATACTGCTGAAGCAGTTCGCCCCCTACAGGCAGTGCAGCAAACATCAACTCAATAAAATGTCTGTCAGTGTAGCTCATACACATACTTACATCCATGTTATTTAGAGATAGAATTATATGTGTGTGTGTGTGTGTGTGTGTGTGTGCGCACTCTCACCACATGTCCAAGCAGGTGGAATATTCAGTAGAACCAAGGAGAACATCTGGGGGTCGGTACCACAAAGTAACCACCTCATTAGAGTATGTATGACTGGGAACAGATTTAGCACGAGCCAGACCTGACACACAGATACACACACACACACACACACACTGTTATTAAGATTCTCCAATAGAACCGTACCATTACTGTCTCACTGTTCTATTCCTCCATAATTAACCTCACAAAGTGAAAGTGTTAAGTGTGTGTTTGTGTGTTATATAAATAGTGTGTGATGTATAATATATGTCTCCAGACCTTTACACTCTGCTCTCTGATCTCTGTAAGTGTGTGTGTGTGTGTGTGTGTGTGTGTGTGAAGCAGTGGCTCCTTTATTGTTTTTAAAGTTGAAGATCACTCACCCCCCTTTACTGCCCCTGCTGTGTAAATGCACTGAATGTCAATGATGAAGGGAAAAATGACATCAACGGTGACCTTCATCCTCCTTTCCTTCTCTCTTCCTCTCTTTTCCTCCCTGTTTATGTCAGTTCAGCTTAATTCCCTCCACCTCTATTGATATTGCGCACATTTCAGTGTGACTCATTGCTCTTTCTTCTCGAGCCCCTCTCCTCATGATGCCCCTGAGTAGTGCAGGTCACAGCCACGTCTCCAGTCTGACTCTGGCCCTGTTTATCCACCATATTCTGGGATTTATGGATTTTTTTCCTACTAACTCACTGCTGATTGGCTAGATGTGTTTCCTCTCTGTGTGCTTATTTACACATTGTTTATGGAGAAACAGAAAGATGAACTGTATGAATAATGTGTGTGTGTGTGTGTGTGTGTTTAAGTCAGAGTTATGCATACAACTAAAAAAGTTATTCTGTGAGGTATCACCACCTCTCTTCCTCTCTTCAGCTGTGAATGGCACTCTCACACACACACACACACACACACACACACACACAACTATAATTGTTTTTTGAAAGTGTTTCTTAACAGAATGTTAGATTTGTTGAGTAAAACAGGTTAATTAATTAGCATTGTATTTGTGTGTCTGTGTTCATGTGTGTGTATGTGTGTGTGTGTGTGTTTTTTACCAAAATCAGCCAGTTTCAGTTCACCACTCTCACTGATCAGCAGGTTTTGAGGTTTGAGGTCTCGGTGTAAGATGAAGCGCTGATGGATGTAGGACAGACCTCGCAACAACTGGAACAGAAAAAGCTACACACACACAGATGCACAAACACACACAAACACATGCTAAATAATTTTTGGGAAAATTATAGTGAGTGTATTGCAGAGAAATAAGTTTAATTCACACACACACACACACACACACACACACACACACACACACACACACACACACACACACACACATGCTGTTCAGCTAGTAAGTAACATCAATTCACAGGCCACATCCCCAAACTACAACCATACTGAAGAGTCCATTAATAAAGCACACCAGTGTTGAATAAACAGACAGAGAAACATCCACATCACACCCAAACGCAGTGAGACAGAGGTGTACGATTAGATACACTTACTCTGACATTTTCAGGGTGGAGCCCCCCGGAGTGTTTATCCATATACCGACATAAATCTGTGTGCTACAGCGAAAGATGGGCAGAGAGAGAGAGAGAGAGAGAGAGAGAGAGAGAGAGCGAGAGAGAAGGACAGACAGGTAAATTGTGCAATTGTGTGTGTGTGGCATTTATGGGGTGTTTGTGTGTGGTGTGTATCAGCTCTGTTACTCACCACATATTCGAAGACGAGTGTGAGTGTTTCCTTGGTGTGTATGATGTCATGTAGCAGGACAATATTTGCATGTTTCAGACCTTTCAGGAGAGATGCTACACACACGCGCACGCACACACACACAAAGATTATTTGTACAGCACATTCACGATGGACAGCATCTTTACAGGAATATATAAATATGAACAGGAGGAACAAGTAAAGATGGAGGCAGGCTTACATAACTCACAAAAACATTATTATTTAATCACTTTTCTGTATTTACACACATACACAGTCACACTTAGCTTTGTGTGTTCGGCTCTCTCTAGACTCTCACTTTTCCCATTTTTTGACTCCCTGCCACTCACTGCAACACAGGACCTCGTTAGTCTAATTAATCACAGCAGCATGAACCTTAGCCACTAACCCCCTCAGCTCAACCATTCCCTGTTTCCACAATAAATACAACTAATAAATAAACTAACCAAAAGAAAGCAAAGTGCGGAGTGGAGGGTTGATGGGCACAGAGTGTTTGGTGAACTGGGATGTCTGGATGTTGTCTCCTCACCACCCTCACATGTTCACTCAGGTTTATAGACTGTGGAGTGTTTGGACTCTTTCAGGAAGCCCTCATGTCTGTGTCACCTTCTGATTCTCCCTGTTAGTTATGATGGAGTCCCTGTCTGCACTTTACACATAATGTACGTTCTTTAAATG
>NC_083484.1:17446577-17451577 GCF_030014155.1 Tachysurus vachellii | reverse complement strand
TGCGACCAGTCGAGCAGTGCTGTAGATCTGAGGGTGAGAGGTGCAGTGTGAGGAGTGATGAGGGCTTTGAGGTAAAAGGGAGATGGTCCATTTTTGGCTTTGTAGGCCAGCATCAGTGTTTTGTATCTGATGTGTTCAGCTACAGGAAGCCAGTGGAGGGATCGCAGCAGTGTGGTGGTGTGGAGAACTTTGGCAGGTTGAAGACAAGCCGTGCAGCTGCATTTTGGATCATTTGCAGAGGACGGATTGCGTTCATATGTAGACCTGCCAGCAGTGTGTTACAGTAATCCAGTCTAGAGATGACAAGAGACTGAACAAGTAACTGAGCAGCCTGTGTGGACAAAAATGGCCGAATCCTTCTAATGTTGTAGAGAAGAAACCGACATGAGCGAGTCACATTAGCAACATGAGAGGAAAAGGACAGTTGATTGTCCATGGTTACCCCAAGGTTGTGAGCTGTGGCTGAAGAGGAGATCAGATCGTTGTGCAAGGATCTAGCAAGATCATGACATGGGGATGAATCACCTGATGATCAACAGCTCAGTTTTGCTAGGATTGAGCTTTAACTGATGAGCAGTCATCCATGATGATATTTCTGCCAGACATGCTGAGATCCGATCAGAAGCTGTGGGATCTGAGGGTGGGAAAGAGAAGATAAGTTGTGTATCATCAGCATAGCAGTGGTAAGAGAACCCATGTGAGGAAATAACTTCACCAAG
The DNA here is from genome assembly GCF_030014155.1 of Tachysurus vachellii. Taxonomy (NCBI): domain Eukaryota; kingdom Metazoa; phylum Chordata; class Actinopteri; order Siluriformes; family Bagridae; genus Tachysurus; species Tachysurus vachellii. The sequence continues at coordinate 17,450,858 of NC_083484.1, read as the reverse complement.
AGAGTGAGTATACAGGGAGGAAAGAAGAGGACCAAGTACTGAGCCCTGTGGGACACCAGTGGAGAGTCTGTGTGGAGCAGATGTCACTCCCCTCCATGTTACCTGATATGAGCGTCCTTCCAGGTAGGAAGCAAACCATTCCCAAGCTGATCTGCAAATCCCAAGACTCCTGAGGGTGGACAAGAGAGTCTCGTGGTTGACCGTATCAAACGCTGCTGAAAGGTCAAGGAGGATAAGGACGGATGACAGTTTGGCTGATGTAGCAGCATGTAGTTTCTCAGAGACATCTAAAAGGGCTGTCTCTGTGGAATGAGCTGCTTTAAAGCCAGACTGTTGGGATCTTGGATCCCTTGGATGTGAGAGATAGACAGACAGTTGATTATAAACAACGCGTTCAAGAATTTTTGAAAGAAACGAGAGAAGTGACACCGGTCTGTAGATACTGATGTCTGATGGATCCAGAGCAGGTTTCTTTAGGATGGGAATAACCCTTGCTCTCTTGAAAGTAGTTGGTACCTGACCAGATGCTATGGATCTATTGATGATAGTGGTAATGAAGGGCAGAAGGTCTTGTGAGATGGTCTGGAGCATAGTGGAAGGGAGTGGATCCAATGGGCAGGTGGTAGGATTGCAAGACTGGATGAGTTTTAGAATCTCTTCTGCTGCTGCAGTTGAGAAATGCGACAATGAAGGAGTGGGGAATTGTAGGTGTAACTGAAGGTGTAGGGGAATCCATACTCTCAGATACACACTCGGTTACACACTTGGGAACACTCTATAATACACACTCAAATACACACTCAGTAACACACTATAATATACACTTGATTACACACTCAGATACACACTCAGTTACACACTCAGATACACACTCGGTTACACACTCGCTTACACACTTGGGAACACGCTATAATACACACTTGGTTACACACTTGGGAACACGCTATAATACACACTCAGTTATAAACTATAATATACATATATATTATATAATATATATATATTGAATATATATATATTATGAATATAATATACTCGGTTACATGCTCGGATACATATTATAACACTCGGTTACACTCTATAATACACACTCAGATACACACTAGGTTACACACTCGGTAACACACTATAATACACACTCCGTTACACACTTGGGAACACACTCGGTTACACACTGTAATATACACTCGGTTACACACTATAATACACACTCAGTTACATGCTATAATACACACTCGGTTACACACTATAATACACACTCAGTTACACACTATAATACATACTCAGTTACACACTATAATACACACTCAGTTACACACTATAATACACACTCGGTTACACACTATAATACACACTCAGTTACACGCTATAATACACACTCAGTTACACGCTATAATACACACTCAGTTACACGCTATAATACACACTCAGTTACACGCTATAATACACACTCGGTTACACACTATAATACACACTCGGTTACACACTATAATACACACTCAGTTACACTCTATAATACACACTCGGTTACACACTATAATACACACTCGGTTACACACTATAATACACACTCGGTTACACACTATAATACACACTCGGTTACACACTATAATACACACTCAGTTACACTCTATAATACACACTCAGTTACACACTAGAATACACACTCAGTTACACACTATAATACACACTCGGTTACACACTATAATACACACTCGGTTACACACTCGGTTACACACTATAATACACACTCGGTTACACACTATAATACACACTCAGTTACACTCTATAATACACACTCAGTTACACAATATAATACACACTCGGTTACACACTATAATACACACTCAGTTACACACTATAATACACACTCGGTTACACACTATAATACACACTCGGTTACACACTCGGTTACACACTATAATACACACTCGGTTACACACTATAATACACACTCGGTTACACACTCGGTTACACACTATAATACACACTCAGTTACACGCTATAATACACACTCGGTTACACACTATAATACACACTCGGTTACACACTCGGTTACACACTATAATACACACTCGGTTACACACTATAATACACACTCAGTTACACTCTATAATACACACTCAGTTACACACTATAATAAACACTCAGTTACACACTATAATACACACTCGGTTACACACTATAATACACACTCGGTTACACATTCGGTTACACACTATAATACACACTCGGTTACACACTATAATACACACTCAGTTACACTCTATAATACACACTCGGTTACACACTATAATACACACTCAGTTACACACTATAATACACACTCGGTTACACACTATAATACACACTCGGTTACACACTCGGTTACACACTATAATACACACTCGGTTACACACTTGGTTACACACTATAATACACACTCGGTTACACTCTATAATATACACTTGGTTACACACTCAGATACACACTCGATTACACACTCTGTAACGCGTTATAATACACACTCAAATACACACTCGGTTACACACTCAGATATACACTGTTACCCACTCAGATACACACTGTTACACACTCAGATACACACTGTTACACACTCAGATACACACTCGGTTACACACTCAGATACACACTGTTACACACTCAGATATACACTCGGTTACACACTCAGATACACACTGTTACACCCTCAGATACACACTGTTACACACTCAGATACACACTGTTACACCCTCAGATACACACTGTTACACACTCAGATACACACTGTTACACCCTCAGATACACACTGTTACACACTCAGATACACACTGTTACACACTCCCATTGTCATGTTGCAGCAAGAAAATGATACATACTTTCAAGTCATTAGGGTTAGTAGAGAAGCACAAATTAAAATAGCACCATGGTGTACAACAGAAAAATGTACAAATTGAGTCTCTGGGAATATTTTATATGTATATATATATGTGTGTGTTTGTGTGTGTAAAGAGAGAGATGGTGGTGATATTCAGTGAGGTGTTTTTCACAGAAGCAGACATACACACGTCATGGAACACATGCATGCCAAGTCACGATGTGTGTGTGTATGTGTGTGTGTGTGTGTGTGTGTGTGTGTGTGTGTGTGTGCGCACTCCTTAATATGTTTCTTTCATGCTATCATCTATTACATGCACTGTACTGCATGTGAGAGCTGCATGTTGGGAGACTGACAGTTAGACCAAGGACTGGATAATAGTATGCAATATAGTAAGAGGTGAAAAAGAGAGAGAGAGAGAGAGACAGAGAGAGAGACAGAGAGAGGGAGAGAGAGAGATTGGTTTGCTTACCTTAAATTCAGGGTCTCATTGCAGTTTGCTGCAGTTAAGGAGATGCATACACTCAGAACATTTGTGTTCTGTCTGCCTCTCTGTTTCTCTCAATTTGTATCTGTCTGTATCTCTGTCTCTCTCTCTCTCTCTCTCTCTCTCTCTCTCTCTGTCTTCTCTCGCTTACTGCCTCAGCAGGCTAGAACCCCATGGTCTGTACCAAATATGGACGGATGAGGGGGGGGAATCCTTTCTCCTAAAGTGATACATCAGTGTGTGTGTGTGTGTGTGTGTGTGTGTGTGTGTTTCATGTCCTCTTCTCTAGTCTGAGAAAGATGAGCTCAAACGAGCAGCCCCTTTGTGTGTAGATGGTATAGTCTGGAGCAGTTTGAGGAAGCAGAGAGAAGCAATTGTAGCTTCTGCAGCAGGAACAGTATGTAAGTGTACACACACAGAGACACACACATGCTCTTAGTCTACCACCAATCCCCCATAAACACCCACTCACCCCCGTGCCGTGTAGTTTCAGTAAAATGCAACCCTCGGGGCAGAGGAGCATCATCAGGTCTCACAGACTCACATGCATGCAACACACACAAACACACACTGCAGCAATTAACTGTTTTCCAGAAAAAACAGTTCTGGAAAACACTGTCATTCAAATAAAGTGCCATAGTGCACACTTTTCCCTGAAGTGCACTCACTTCATCCTTCAATTTTACAGTCTTCATTTAATGAAATGTTCTTGCTGGAGAGAAAGTCATCCATCCCATCTGAGTGACATCCTGTCTGAGGTTGGAGTTATGAGATCTAAACCCACTCCTACAAGCAGAACATTAAAATCCTTAAATTAAAATCCACATTCATGGACAAACAGAGATTTTGTGTCCAACAGTCACGTCTGTGTGGATGTGGAAGAAGGTTTTTTGAACCTGATTAAGTGTTTACATATTTCTATATCACCTTTTCGTCG
>NC_083484.1:17429077-17441577 GCF_030014155.1 Tachysurus vachellii | reverse complement strand
GAATGGCATTTCTGTCTCATTTCTGTCTCACTCTCGTCTCACTCATTCTCAAACTTGCTGTATGGGTGATCAGAGTCTGACATCAAACCTGCATAGACACACACACAGATTCACACAAATAAACACACTTAAAAATACTGTTTTAATTTTCAGTGTTTTTATTAATAAACTGATGTGGTGTTAGGAGAGAAACATACCATATTTCTTGCGGATCTCATCATGTCTTGCCCTGCGCTCAGCCCGCCTACACACACACACACACACAATACAGAACATGCCATAAGATACAGCTCAGCTCTACTGACATTCAGCTATACTGCAAACACTGCTTACTAAAGAAATGTATGTGGTTTTTGACACAGCTTTGGACGACTGAACCCCAGTCCTACAACATGCCTATGTAGTGTGCAGTTTGGGAAAGCTGAACTGTCTTACCGATCATCTGAAACCTGTTTGTCTCTTTCCCTCTTCCGAGCAAACTCATCCTCTATACGATCTGATCTGCAGGCACACAGACACAGTGAAAGCATAGAGTGTGAATTAAGACAAAGGAGGTAACATACAATAATGCGCTCACAAATTTAATTACTTATTAATTAACTTACTTAAACTTAATTTGATTAAACCTAAACTTAATTAACTTACTTAAACATACTTATTTAAACATGCAACACATTTTAAACTTTGCAAATCTCTGATTGGTAGCTGTATCTATGGAGGAGGAGCCTGTCATTTTATGCATTTAATATAATGTACAACCAGAAAAGAAAACACAGGAGTGTGGCAGGTCATCAGTGTGTGACTCCTTGTGTGTGTGTGTGTGTTACCGTGACAATCGTCCACAGCAGCGACAGCAGTAGCAGCAGCACACAGTGACGGCCAGCAACACCACACACACTAACACGGCCATCGCAATGATCAAAGCCTCAAAGTTCACTAATACACACACACACACGGCACACAATTTTTAATTCCCTTTTTAACTGAATTTCACATGCTTATTAATTGTCTTTGTGTGTTCAATTAACAGCATGTATGAGAGTCATTATAAACAAACACATTTACACTTTTAACACTAACTCTGTGTGTGTGTGTGTGTGTGTGTGTGTGTGTGTGTGTGTGTGTATATACCTGAGCACACCCACCAGCGGGCCTGAGACAGTTTACACACTGATGCAGGAGGAAGCAGGTGAGACATGGGATAAACTGTACAGGTGTCATTAGTGTAACACCACAAACACTAAGACACACACATACAAAACATGATTAATAAACCGCTTTCATAAAACTCAGATAATCAGAATGTTTTTTATCTTCTATTAGACAAATTCAGCTTCTGCTGTGTGAGAGACAAATTTCTTACGGAGACATTTTTCAGACAGGAGTCACAGCTGGTCAGAGTAGTGCAGGCTGTGAAATACACAACAACAACATCAACAACAACAACAACAAGAACATCAACAATAACAACAACAACAACATCAGTGATCAGAAAATAGTGTATGTACCTAGGGTTAGGGTTTTCGTTGGATAATAAATAAAACAACAGATTTCAGGACATTACCGATCGCATCCCTGTTAGCTGATGTTAGCTTTGTTATCTAACTGAGTTTATTTGTGCTAAAAGTTTAGACTTACGTTGAGTCAGAGGCTGAGGTGAAGCGTTAGCGTTCTGAATAAACACCATATAAACCAAGGCACCGCACACAGAGGATAAAAATCCAGTAACATTTAAAAAATTTATAATAATTTTTGTTGTTTTCATGGTTTCAGTTCTGCTTTAGCTGTTTGAGAAGAGTAACGCGTTCAGACACAAGCTACCAAAAACACACCAATATGTCGGACACCGAGAACACATTTCAAAATAAAAGTCTTACATTTAAAATTAAAATGATACGCTGGGTCAGAAATTTCATTAAAAAACATTAAGTGTATAAATGTACAATGAACTATGAACACTTGAAATAAATTTTTTCAGTTGCTTAAAACATTTCTGGAAACAGTGTCTCTGCACTCACTCTTCATGTTCCTCTACAGATACTCCAATATTTTACAAAATCTTCATATTCAGTATAACATTATAATAACACACTGTGGTGTAGTGGGGTGTGGAGTGTAGAATAGTGTAGTGTAGTGTAGTGTAGTGTGGATTAGTGAACAATAGTGTAGTGTAGTGTGAAGTAGTGAACAATAGTGTAGTGTAGTGTGGATTAGTGAACAATAGTGTAGTGTAGTGTGAAGTAGTGAACAATAGTGTAGTGTAGTGTGGAGTAGTGAACAATAGTGTAGTGTAGTGTGGAGTAGTGAACAATAGTGTAGTGTAGTGTGAAGTAGTGAACAATAGTGTAGTGTAGTGTAGTGTGGAGTAGTGAACAATAGTGTAGTGTAGTGTGGAGTAGTGAACAATAGTGTAGTGTAGTGTGGAGTAGTGAACAATAGTGTAGTGTAGTGTGGATTAGTGAACAATAGTGTAGTGTAGTGTGAAGTAGTGAACAATAGTGTAGTGTAGTGTGGAGTAGTGAACAATAGTGTAGTGTAGTGTGGAGTAGTGAACAATAGTGTAGTGTAGTGTGGAGTAGTGAACAATAGTGTAGTGTAGTGTGAAGTAGTGAACAATAGTGTAGTGTAGTGTGGATTAGTGAACAATAGTGTAGTGTAGTGTGAAGTAGTGAACAATAGTGTAGTGTAGTGTGGAGTAGTGAACAATAGTGTAGTGTAGTGTGGAGTAGTGAACAATAGTGTAGTGTAGTGTGAAGTAGTGAACAATAGTGTAGTGTAGTGTGAAGTAGTGAACAATAGTGTAGTGTAGTGTGGAGTAGTGTAGTGTGAAGTAGAGTAGTGTAGAGTAGTGTAGAATAGTGTAGTGTAGAATAGAGTAGTGTAGTGTAGAATAGTGTAGAATAGTGTAGTGTAGAGTAGTGTAGTATAGAATAGTGTAGAGTAGTGTAGTGTTGTGTTGTGTAGAATAGTGTAGAGTAGTGTAGTATAGAATAGTGTAGAATAGTGTAGTGTAGAGTAGTTTAGTGTAGTGTAGAGTAGTGTAGAATAGTGTAGTGTAGAGTAGTGTCGAATAATGTAAAGTAGTGTAGTGTAGAGTAGTGTAGTGTAGTGCAGAGTAGTGTAGTGTAGAGTAGTGTAGAATAGTGTAAAGTAGTGTAGTGTGGAGTAGTGTAGTGTAGAATAGAGTAGTGTAGTTTATTGTAGTGTAGTGTAGTGTAGAGTAGTGTAGTGTAGTGTAGAATAGTGTAGTGTAGAATAGTGTAGAGTAGTGTAGTGTAGAGTAGTGTAGTGTAGTGTAGTGTAGAGTAGTGTAGAATAGTGTAAAGTAGTGTAGTGTAGAGTAGTGTAGTGTGGTGTAGTGTGGTGTAATGTAGTGTGGTGTAGTGTGGTGTATTGTAGTGTGGTGTAGTGTAGAGTGGTGTAGTGTAGTGTAGAGTGGTGTAGTGTAGTGTAGAATAGTGTAGAGTAGTGTAGTGTAGAGTAGTGTAGTTTAGTGTAGTGTAGTGTAGAGTAGTGTAGTTTAGTGTAGTGTAGAGTAGTGTAGTGTAGAGTAGTGTAGGTGTAGTGTAGTGTGGTGTAATGTAGTGTGGTGTAGTGTAGTGTAGTGTGGTGTAGTGTAGTGTGGTGTAATGTAGTGTGGTGTAGTGTAGTGTAGTGTGGTGTATTGTAGTGTGGTGTAGTGTAGAGTGGTGTAGTGTAGTGTAGAGTGGTGTAGTGTAGTGTAGAATAGTGTAGAGTAGTGTAGTGTAGAGTAGTGTAGTGTAGTGTAGTGTGGTGTAATGTAGTGTGGTGTAATGTAGTGTGGTGTAGTGTAGTGTGGTGTAGTGTAGTGTGGTGTAATGTAGTGTGGTGTAGTGTAGTGTGGTGTAATGTAGTGTGGTGTAGTGTAGTGTGGTGTAGTGTAGTGTAGTGTGGTGTAGTGTAGTGTGGTGTAATGTAGTGTGGTGTAGTGTAGTGTAGTGTGGTGTATTGTAGTGTGGTGTAGTGTAGAGTGGTGTAGTGTAGTGTAGAATAGTGTAGAGTAGTGTAGTGTAGAGTAGTGTAGTGTAGAGTAGTGTAGGTGTAGTGTAGTGTAGTGTAGTGTGGTGTAATGTAGTGTGGTGTAGTGTAGTGTGGTGTAGTGTAGTGTGGTGTAATGTAGTGTGGTGTAGTGTAGTGTGGTGTAGTGTAGTGTGGTGTAATGTAGTGTGGTGTAGTGTAGTGTGGTGTAGTGTGAAGGCTACAGTATGTAGAATAGGCTATTGAGACCTTGTGTAGTGTTGTGTTGTATAGAGAGGTCTTGGGTAGGCTTCCTAAAAAAATCAACTCAAGATGTGATGCTGATTCACCCTCACATGGGCTCTTACAAAACACACTCACGCACATACACACACACACACACACACACACACTGAGCAAAATAGCCTTAAGTGTGTGTGAGTTTAAATGTGATTTTCATGAACAGATAATAAATACTTTATTTGGTGTGTGTGTGTGTGTCTGTGTCTGTGTCTGTGTCTGTGTCTGTGTCTGTGTGTGTGTGTGTGTGAGAGAGAGAGAGAGAGAGAGAGAGAGAGAGAGATCTTCAGGGGAAACTTGGATTTATGAAGTTCCTCTTTGAACCTATGCATGCACAGACACAGACACACACACACAGACACACACACACACATGCACACACATGCACAGGCGGCTTTCTACAGTATGATCGTCATCACAACTGCTGTGTTCAGTAAGACTATGCTATTTGTTATAATTATGAAATAGGTTTTAAAATGACAAAACACAACCTCAGTTAGAGTGTGTTTATGTAGCTGATTAGATTATTACATTTTTTGTATTATTTAAGGAAATCAGATGTTATAGTGACGGTTGTGTTTGTGTGTGGGTTTGTGTGTAAGTCATTCTTCTCCTCCTTCTTCTTCTCCTTCTCATTATTATTATAATTATCATTGAGCACTGCCTGGGTATCATTGTCACCTCACAGCTCCTGAGTTTGATCCTGATTTAAAGTTTCTGTCTCTGGGGTTCTGACGGTTCTCACAGGGTTTCTCTGCATTCTTCTGTTTTCTCCCATTGCCCAAAAATGATGTAGGCACCTATAAACAGGTGGAATGGCACTCGGTGTGACTACATGTATGAATACTGTTTGCAATGGACTTGTGTGCCATTTACGTGAATTATCCTCCTTGTGACCAGTTTTTGTGCTACAGTCTTCAGATCCTCTGCAGTCCTGACTAGGATAAAGAACTTAGCAAAGATGAATGAATAGTTTAGAAAGATCTCTGTCTCACAGACTAACAGGCAGGTAGACAGACAGGTAGGAACCCTGAGACATAAGATAAAAAGAACAATTATTTTATTTTATTGCCATCATCTCACACCACACACAACACACACACACACAACACACAACACACATACACACACACACAGAGCTTGAATTTTCCACTTCCTCTGTGTGAGCTTTACAGATCTGCTGATGTGCACTTCTGTTCCCCATCTCACTCTTGTGTGTCTCTGTGTGTGTGTCTGTGTGTGTGTCTGTGTATGTGCATCTCCAGTGTGTTTGTGTTGGAGTGTGAGGGCCAGGCTAGTGCCCACCACCCCAGAGCGTGTATTTGCCATACAGGGCTCGTGTGCACTGATCCCCTGCTCATTTCCGTCTGCAAATGGTTCTGGTGTGGGTGTGGCCATCCGGCTGAGGTACCGCCCCTCTCCCCTGTGGACACGCCGTCAAACAGCATTCAGCAGTGACAAGGCTGACCAAACAGAGAGCAAATTCAGAGGTCGCATTACCCTGAGCGGAGATCTGAGTTTGGGAAACTGCTCCCTCATCATTTCTGACGTCAGCACTGGTGACCCAGACGTGTATGAGTTGGAGCTAAGGGAACGCCGAGGGTCATGGGGCAAAAACAAGGGCATCCAGGTTTTTGTCACACGTGAGCTAAAGCTCTGTCTCTTTCACACACAAGTCACTCTTGTCTGGTCTACTGTCTATTCTCTATCTGTTAGATTTTGAAGGCCACAGCAATAGCCATATGAGCAGGAGACTGTGACTTCCTCTACATTCCAGCAGCACCATCACATTAGCATCACGTGTTAGGATCTCTCTGGTAGAAAATAAATGACAACCAGCAACAAACAATGTACCATTTGCTACATGACACTTATTGAATTAATATAGACGTAATATTGAATTAAAAATGTTAGGCTTTTCTGTCAGAAGTGTTACCTACTGCTGCTTTAATCTCAGGCCCATCCTTTTAATGTTCCCCCTGGATGTACTATTTCAGAGACACATTCCTGTCCATTGTGTAATTTACACGTCTTATGTCTTCCCGACAGGCATCCCTGAGCAGCCGGTGTTGAGTGTTCCCCCCATTGTGGTACTGGGGCAGAGGGTGGTCCTGAACTGCTCAGTAAGGATCAACTGCCCCTTGGAGCCCCCTCGCCTACGTTGGATCTGGGAGAGGGGGGGTGCAGAGGGGGCAGGAGAAGACAGAGGGACAGAAAGGGTACAGACTGAGGGTGAGATGCCCTCACTTATCTCGTCTCTGTCCTTCACACCATCTGAGTTGGTGAAGCCACGGGTCAGATGTGATGCCCATCACCATGGTAACAGGAAGAGCAGTAGCATCGCCAACATGAACATCCACTGTAAGTGTGCAAACCACTTACAACCTGCATAATAGCTGCTTAACATTAACCATATGTTAATGTGTGTGTGTGTGTGTGTGTGTGTGTGTGTGTCTTTAGTCCCCCCCATGGACGTATCAGTGGAGGTTCACACAGAGCAGGTGAGGGAGGGGGGCAGTGTTCAGCTGGTGTGTGTGTGCAAAGCTGATCCCCCAGTTATGAAGTACCAGTGGTCTTACACACACTCCAGCAATGTGTTGCCCCTCCCCCATCACACACACTCCATTCGCATACACAATGTCACACGACACACACATGTGCAGTGCACTGCTCACAACGCCCTCGGACATGCAACATCTCCGCCCACTCGTCTTAATGTGCAGTGTAGGTGTAACACACACACACACACACACGCATATATATATATATATATATGCGTGAACTATGTTTTATATTATATATAATACGTTTTATTACATATAATATAAAACATACATACATAGTAGAATTATTCCAAATAAGTTTTAGTTTTAACGTGTGTGTGTGTGTGTGTGTGTGTGTTTTATGCAGATGGCCCTCTGATTGTGCGGAATGCATCGGTGTGTGAGTGGAAAGATCACATGCAGGAGTGTGTGTGTGTGGTGGACTCAAACCCGCATCCCCTCATCACCTGGAGTGTAAATGGTATCGTCCCGCCACTCAGCTTCAACACGACATCCTCACTCACACACCACACCGTGCAGGAGACACTGCGGGGACACACACACACACCTCTACACACCACCTGCTACGCCTTCAACTACCTTGGCAATGACACAAACACACTGAGACTTCAGAAAGTGAAAGGTATTTGTGTGTGTGTGTGTGTGTGTATGTGTGTGTGTGTGTGTGTGTGTGTGTGTGTGTGTGTGTATGTAAAGGCTCTGAATCGCTCTGAATTAAATTTTTCAGGTCATGTTACAAATCCTCACTTTTCTACCTTCACACTGAGCAGCGCAGCTCCAAAGGTTCAGATCAGGACACTGAAGTAGTTTCTGTGAAACTGTACTGGTACTTTGGCTGTACCTTCAATAATAATAATAATAATAATAATAATAATAATAATAATAATAATAATAATAATAATACACATTATAATATACACAAACTAATAAAAAAACTAAACAAACTTTTATTGATTTGATTTGATCATTTTGCTCAGTTTGGAGTTTGTGTAGTTTTCCTCTTTTATGTGAGCGATTTGTCAACAATTGTATTTCTTATAAAATGACTCAGTTGTGCAGGAAATATTCAGATCTGTGCTGCAGTAGAACTTTAATCAACACGTCCACCACGCTGTTTTATAATTAATGTAATAAACTGAAAAGAAACAGAAAAATGATTATTGTTGTTGTTGTTGTTGTTGTTGTTGTTAGTCGTAGCTCAGTCCACATGTATTTATAGCAAATATATATTTATTTCTGTTTCAGCTCCTTCAGTGTATCACACCTTTCTGTGTTCGTGGTGTGAGGGAGGAGTAGGACTGTAGTTAATTCTGAGTGTAATATGCATTGTGTGTGTGCGTGTGTGTGTGCATGCGTGCGTGTGTGCATGCGTGTGTGTGTCTAGATAGTGTCGTACAGCCTCTGATCTCTGCAGGATTTAGTGTTTTGCTCTTCATCCTGCTCTTCATCACAGTCCTTCTGTTTGTGTGTTTGTGCCGTCGCAGGACTGGAAGGTGAGATTCATGACATACACAATCAGTGTGTATTAAAGGGTCAGGATACCTGCGGTAATTATCAGTCTAATTTAATGAGGGCTAATTGACCCCTGACATTTTTTCTGCTTTGTCCTGTGTTCAGTAGGAGACGGGGGATGGGAAGCACCCCTGATGTGTACCCCAGTGTTGTGAGTGTGTATCAGGAGCACACACCTCTGTACATCAACTGCTCTGAGGTTACACACATCTACACCAACGGGAGCTACCAGCTCGTCTACCAGAACTGTACACCCTGTTTTATCCGTACAACACAGGTATACACACACACACACACACACACAGACGCACACACACGCATACACATGTTCTTGTGTGTGCGCATCTGTGTGTCTCTTTGTGTGTGTCTGTGTTTAACACTCCCTCTTCTTATTCAGACTCATAAGAGACAGAGGAGAGGAGCAAGACGAGAGAAACGAGAGAGAGACAGACAGACACCTGCCAGTCAGACGGAGAGAGAGAGACAGCTGTCGCTCACCACTGACTCTGACTCTGCTATTTATGTGGAAGTGATCTGAAAATGTTTGTTTCTGTCCTAATTATAAATCAACTTTCCCTAAACACTCTGTACATCGTCTAAAGGACACAAGTGTGCATTTGCAGATGGACAAGAAGACTCAACGAAGGGGACTCCATTAAAGGGAAGTTAAAAATTGTTAAGAAGTATTGTTTATTGTAGGTTTAATTAGCACTGTGAGTACTAATCCACCCTAACACTAACCCTAACACTAACTAACACTCACACACACACAATATTATTCCCAGCTTCATAACACATTAGCTTTTTAGTAACATTAATAAAACATATATTACCATTTATTATATTTTTCTCATTTTTTTAATTTTTACTCATTATGAAAGTTAAACCATCACAACACTGACGATGAGGCGTAATATCTTAACATCCTGGTTCCTGTAACATCACCATGTAAAAAAAACAGAAACATGTTCATCTATCTATCTATCTATCTATCTATCTATTTTTCAGTAATATGTAAATGACATTAAACATAGATTTAAATATTTGTCATTTTTTCTGTCTCATGTTTGATGTGCTCTTCATGGTGGTACAGTGTGTATCGTCTCAGCACCACATTTTGTTTCCTCCAAGTTCTCTGGTCTAATAACAAATACTGTACATGCCAGTAGAATAAAGAAAAAGTTTAAATGCTTACTGAAGATGAATGAATGTTTGATGGTTATTTAAATAATCTTCTGTTAAAATCTGTATAAATTCCTGCTGAATATAATGTGTGTGAAATGATTTGTGTGTGTGTTCCATAACTGTGGGGCACTGTGAGAAAAAGCTCTGCACCCTGCTGGAGACTTTTGTACTTGAGGTACCAACAAATATCCTGCAGCTTTTGATCAATGTAGGTATGACGGGTCACAAAAAAAACAAAAGATCTCTCAGGTACTGTGGTGTGAGACCATTAAGTACTTTATAGGTTAATAATAGTGTGTTATTATTAATGTGAAACTTGACTGGAAGCCAATACAATGAGGATAAGATAGAGGTGATGTGTTCATATCTTCTGGTTCTAGTTAGGACTCTAGCTGCTGTGTTCTGGACTAACTGGAGCTTGTTTATGCTCCTACTGGAACATCCAGACAGTAAAGCATTACAATAATCCAACCTAGAGGTAACAAATACATGAACTAGTGTTTCTGCATCATGTAATGACATCATATTTCTTATCTTAGTAATATTTCTGAGATGAAAGAAGGCTAACATTGTGGTATTATTTATGTGAGCTTCAAATGAGAGACCGGTATCAATAATCACACCGAGGTCTTTTACTGCTGCACATGATGTAATAGAAAGACCATCCAGAGTTAATCAGAAAGCTTACTTCTGTCTGTCTGTGGTCCTGCTACAAGAACTTCTGTGTGTCAGAGTTAAGCAGGAGGAAGTTAGTAAGCGTCCACTGTCTAATGTCCTTCACACAATCTTCAATCTTATTAATCTGGTGACTCACATCTGACTGAGCTGAAACATATAGCTGTGTGTCATCAGTGTAACAGTGGAAGCTAATATTATGTTTACAAATAATTGAACCAATGGGTTTATTATAGGGACAGAAGCAATGGGCCTAAAACAGAACCTTGTGGAACACCGAACATTACCTTAGTTGGTTTAGAGTGGTCACTATTTAGATCTATGAACTGATATCGATCTGTCAAATAAGACCTGATCCAGGAGAGAGCTGTCCCTTTAACACCAACAACATGTTCTAGCCTATCAAGTAGAATAGCATGGTCATTGGTATCAAAAGCTTACAGAAGTCCCAAGAGGCCATGCATTATTATCTTTATTATATTATTATTGTTTTTATTTCTTGTTCTTTCTTAATCATGACTTAATGTCCTCATGACAGGCAGCAGCTAGTGCGACTGGGAAAACATGAATCCATCACCTGCACTATCAGCACTGGTGCCCCTCAGGGTTGTGTCCTCTCCCCACTGCTCTTCTCCCTGCTGAGGAAGTTCAACCTGCCACAGGATCTGCTGAAACAGTTCTACACTGCCATCATTGAATCCATCATCTGCACCTCAGTGACTGTTTGGTTCAGCTCAGCTACCAAATCTGACCTCAGAAGACTACAGAGGGAAGTCTGGACTGCTGAGAGAACCATTGGCACAACACTCCCCTCTCTCCAAGACCTGTACTTCTCCAGAGTGAGCAAAAGGGCAAAGACAATCACTCTGGACCCCTCACATCCAGCACACTCACTCTGGACCCCTCACATCCAGCACACTCACTCTGGACCCCTCACATCCAGCACACTCACTCTTTGAACTGTTGCCATCTGGTCGACGCTACAGAGCCCTGAGCACTAGAACGACCAGACATAGGAACAGTTTCTTCCCTCAGGCAATCCATCTGATGAACACAACATAAGCGGAACACACAACACTATTCTTACACATTATTTACTTAAAACACATACTATTTATATTTCAATTGCACATTTCACACTTGTACACTTGTACAATTTGTCTATGTTGTATATGTCATTCTGTTACACTGCAGAGCTTCTGTCATTAAAAAAGATTCCTCGCATGTGAAAACAGACCTGGCAACAAAGTCCTTTCTGATTCTGATGATTCTGATGATCTCTGCATGGACCCCATTGTTAATATGTGACTGATGATTAAAACTTTAAGCCTTTATTCTCATAAACACTGTCAGTTTATTGTGTGTTTTGTTGTACATTTATTACACAACGGTTGTTTTGTGTGAATGTATAGTTGTGTTCTGTAAGAGCTTGTGGATGCTCTGTTTCCTCTTTCAGCTCTATTAATGCTCTGTATCTAAAAGCAGCTCCTGTAACTGCAGTAGGGTCACTAACACTAACCCTGGGTAACTGCAGTAGGGTCACTAACACTAACCCTGGGTAACTGCAGTAGGGTCACTAACACTAACACTAACCCTGGGTAACTGCAGTAGGGTCACTAACACTAACCCTGGGTAACTGCAGTAGGGTCACTAACACTAACCCTGGGTAACTGCAGTAGGGTCACTAACACTAACACTAACACTAACCCTGGGTAACTGCAGTAGGGTCACTAACACTAACACTATCCCTGGGTAACTGCAGTAGGGTCACTAACACTAACCCTGGGTAACTGCAGTAGGGTCACTAACACTAACCCTGGGTAACTGCAGTAGGGTCACTAACACTAACCCTGGGTAACTGCAGTAGGGTCACTAACACTAACACTAACCCTGGGTAACTGCAGTAGGGTCACTAACACTAACCCTGGGTAACTGCAGTAGGGTCACTAACACTAACCCTGGGTAACTGCAGTAGGGTCACTAACACTAACCCTGGGTAACTGCAGTAGGGTCACTAACACTAACACTAACACTAACCCTGGGTAACTGCAGTAGGGTCACTAACCCTGGGTAACTGCAGTAGGGTCACTAACACTAACCCTGGGTAACTGCAGTAGGGTCACTAACACTAACCCTGGGTAACTGCAGTAGGGTCACTAACACTAACCCTGGGTAACTGCAGTAGGGTCACTAACACTAACACTAACCCTGGGTAACTGCAGTAGGGTCACTAACACTAACACTAACCCTGGGTAACTGCAGTAGGGTCACTAACACTAACCCTGG
>NC_083484.1:17424077-17426577 GCF_030014155.1 Tachysurus vachellii | reverse complement strand
AGTATTGACATTGGGAACGAAGGATCAGCCTTTATTGAAGTTCTTGTTGGACACTCAACCTCTATTAAAGACCAGGATTTTGAGGTACATCAAACACAGTAACGCGACCTCAACACAATCCTAACACGCATCAATAGCATCAGTAACATGACCTCAACAATCCTAACACACATTCTGAGTTTATTTTTTTCTTTCTCTCTCTGTGTGTATATATAAAGGTGTTGTTGGTGACATCATCGTTCATGTCTCCCTCTGAGAGTCGAGGGAATTTGAATCTGAACCGCGTGCGATTTTTCAGCCCTCAGCAGCTAGTAAAGAGCACAAGTCAGGAGAAATGGGACAGAGTGAAGATCGTCTGTACGCAACCCTACAACAAGGTTACACATATCTCACTCTCTCCCTGCCTGTCTCTCACCTTATCTCTGGCTATTGTCTGTTTCTTTGTGTGATTGTAGTAATATGTGTGTGTGTGTGTATGCATGTACACAGAGCATTGCCTATGGAGTGGCGTTTATAAAGTTTCATTCTCCACCGGATAATGACAGTCCTGCTTCTACACCACCTGTGAGTGCACACACACACCCACACACCCACCCACACACAGACTCATACACACACAAAGTGTGTGTCAGGGCAGGAGGGTGTTTGTCTTCATTGAAGTTCTTGTTGGACACTCAGCCTCCATTAAAGACCAGGATTTTGAGGTACATCAAGAGTTCGAAGCCTAACACACATTCTGAGTTTTTGTTCATCTGAGAGACAAAGAAATAAACAAAACTTCTAGTAATGAAGTTGAGCATTTGTGTGTTATTTATTCCTGAGTGTGTGTCTGTGTTGTTGTAGAATTTGACTAAACTGGGTCAGTTCCGGTTGAAGGATGAGTCTCAGTCTTCTGGGTCAAACCTGCAACCAGGGAGTCTGTTCCTGAAGCGAGAGAGTAAAGACAGTACAGGAGTGAAATGTGAGATTATCATAACAGTAAACAGTAAAAGTGATGTGGTGTTTAATCCTGTGGGTTTTCTGTTATATAATATATAATGTGTGGTGATTTATTTTGATTCAGTTTCTCCTAAAAGCAATACACTGAGTTATGCAACAGCAGCACTACAGGCAGAACCATCAACTTCAAGCTCCGCCCCCACCAGCTCACCACAGGTACCTGCCCATCGCTGGCCCCGCCCCTATTTACTCAGTCTCTAATGACAGACTTCTCATGTTTATATTCACTTGTTATACAAAATATTAGTTTTGACCTGAAGTCTCAGTCTCTAGTGTAATGTGTGTGTTTTTTTCTCTCCCACAACCACCACAGACTGCTGTATCAGTGAAGAGAAAGTTTGAGTTCAGTAAAGAGAGACAGGATGCCCCGCCTCCCCCTGCCAAGAAACACACACGTCCACCTAAACCCATTACACCGAATGCTGAACACACGCACACACCCACCAGCACAAAAACAGGTTTGTAACACACACACATTGTTCCACCATGTTATTGATTATACTGTAAACAGAGATATGGATGGGGCTAAATAAAGAGAACGAGGAGGAAAGATGGTAAACATGGAGAAAAAAATACATTTGATAAATCTGCCCTTGTCCAGCATCTATTTCCCAGAAGACCCCAGTGCAGAAGTCCTCTGTGAAGCCCCGCCCCCTGGCCTCAGAGCCAGTCCCCTTCTGCCGAATCATGGAGGGCGTAGTGTTTGTGCTGAGTGGATTTCAGAACCCGTTCCGTGCAGAACTCAGAGACAAGGCTCTGTCCATGGGGGCACGGTACCTACCGGACTGGACCCCAGACTCCACTCACCTCATGTACACACACACACACACACACACATGCACACACATGCCTCACGTACAAATTTACTAAAGGAGAAAAATAATGCTTGAAACCTCTGTGTGTGTGTATGTGTGTGTGTGTGTGTGTGTAGTTGTGCCTTTTCTAACACCCCTAAGTACAGTCAGGTGAAGGCAGCAGGGGGGCTGATAGTTCGGAAGGAGTGGGTGATCGACTGTCACAAGAGGAAAAAGAAAATCTCTTACAAACGGTGTGTGTTCACTGTACAGCTCTATATGACCAACTCACACACACACTCAGACACTTTAATATCATCCATCCATCCATCCATCCATCTTCTGCCGCTTATCCGGGGCCGGGTCGGGGGGCAGCAGTCTAAGCAGGGACGCCCAGACTTCCCTCTCCCCAGACACTTCCTCAGGCATATGTGAGAGAGAGAGAGAGAGAGAGAGAGCGGTGAGGGAGGAGAGAGAGAGCGGTGAGGGAGGAGAGAGAGAGCGGTGAGGGAGGAGAGAGAGAGAGATTATATATTCAGTATTTAAAAGCTTTGTCTATAACGGGTAATTAAAGTAGAAACTTATTTTGAAGGTAAATGTCTAACACACAGCATAATGAATGGTTTGTGTATTGTGTTTTGGACCATGTAGCATTATTTAAGTTACATTTATATTTGTTCCTTGTATTATTAAAGTTGTGCAATAGT
>NC_083484.1:17414077-17419077 GCF_030014155.1 Tachysurus vachellii | reverse complement strand
ATATCCAAACACCGAGTTTTGGTTTTGGGACCTTTAAACAACCTGTATGTAAAGTTTCTGTACTTCTCCTGCTCCCTTGCTGAAGTACACTTAGTGTATTACATTATTATTCACTGCTTATGCCTGTGTAATAAAATGCTTATGTGGCCATTACGTGCTACTGATTGTTCTGGATTAAGCACAATGTGACCATTACTGTGTGTTTAAAGTATAATCAGTGCAAGAAGTTTTACTTCATTAGAATTTAGTCTATAAAACTTAGGTCACAAGATCTACAGCCATGTTTACATTATCCATCATCAGCAACAGTGAGGGATTACAGAATATTAGGTGTGATCACGTAATAGTTAACGTACATTATGTGTAAAGTGCAGACAGGGACTCCATCATAACTAACAGGGAGAATCAGAAGGTGACACAGACATGAGGGCTTCCTGAAAGAGTCCAAACACTCCACAGTCTATAAACCTGAGTGAACATGTGAGGGTGGTGAGGAGACAACATCCAGACATCCCAGTTCACCAAACACTCTGTGCCCATCAACAATCCACATCTGCTGCTTTACCTAAAGAAACTAACAATAAAACACTGAGACTGTGTGGACGTTCCATAAGCATGGAGCATGTACATGATCCACACACTCTGACCTGCACTCATACATATTTTATTCTGTGAAGCTCTCTGTTACACACACATACACACAGGACATGGAAAAAGATAGGATGAGGCAATGGGGGGATGGAAGGAAGACTTAAAGCAGTGCATTCTGGGTTGGAGAGAGAGAGTAAAGTGTGATAACCCTGGGAGTGAGACAGCTGTCTGACATTTTTGTTTGTCCTCAAGGTGCATTTCAGAGGAATTTATAAACACTCGCAGATTCAACTAGGAATCTTCTGAGAAGAACAAACACACACACACAGTGATGCAGAGCTCTTTGTGATGCTGCAGGTAAACTCACCCTGTATTCAATTCAAATGTATTGTCAGATTGAATTTCAGAGCATTTTTAGTCTGCATGTTTCCAGTTAATCTCGGGAAATCTTCACAACTTCTTTCTTTCTTTTTTAAATATAGATCTGAGACACTACATAAATAATTCAGTATTTGTGTACAAGAAGACATTTATTTTAAAGTGTGTTCTGTGACCCTGAGCTTAGTGAAGTGAATAATGAATAATTTACTGTTGTCTCTGTAAGCAGTCATTTGTCCCACAGTGTGTGCTGCATTTACACACACACACACACACACACTCACACACAATTTCGGTATGTAGTATTTGTCATTTGTTCCTAAGTGTTTTTATTTATTACTCTCAGTGAGTTCAGATTTATATTGTATTTGACTTAATTCTGATTCTCTCTCTCACACACACACACACACACACACACACACACACACACACACACACGCACAATTTGATTTTAGTGATTAAAAACTATAAGAATTAACGAATAATCGAATGTAGTTTGAAGGTTGTACAAGTGTAAAATCAACCACATTTAGGATTTAAACCGTTTTAAAAGCAGAATTGTGCCTGATGTTACCGAGTTACACAACAGGAAACAAAGACCATATAAGGATTAATGTAGTGAGTATGCTGGGTCAATAGGGACAGAATTAACATGAATACAAACGTATTAATCTAATTACAAAATCAACAATTCCTGTGTTTGTGATTACTTTTGACTGAAATTAAATTAAATTGAAATGAGATATAAGTCTATAATTAGATTAACAGACTAAATAGATTAAAAATTAAATTTAAATATAGTGATGCAGTTACAGCTGTATCTGAACTTACAGCCTCACTTTCACCAACAGATGAAATTCCACCCTTGACTGTGGCTTTAAATAAAGCCCCGCCTCCACCAGATGTGACCCGGCCCATATTTACCCCTTCTCTTTCAATTGCCTCCGAAATGGCACCACACTCGTCCCCACCTGCACACACACCCCCACCTCCACACTCATCCCCACCTTCACACACACACACACCTTCACACACACACACACCTTCACACACATCCCCACCTCCACACACATCCCCACCTCCACACACACACCCAACTTCACACACACACACACCTTCACACACATCCCCACCTCCACACTCATCCCCAC
Source organism: Tachysurus vachellii (assembly GCF_030014155.1). Taxonomy (NCBI): domain Eukaryota; kingdom Metazoa; phylum Chordata; class Actinopteri; order Siluriformes; family Bagridae; genus Tachysurus; species Tachysurus vachellii. The sequence continues at coordinate 17,416,957 of NC_083484.1, read as the reverse complement.
CTGCACACACACACCCACCTTCACACACACACCCACCTCCACACTCATCCCCACCTCCACACACACACCCACCTCCACACCCACCTTCACACTCATCCCAACCTCCTCACACACCCCCATGGGCTCTAACACTACCCACAACTCTGTCAATAAACCCCACCTCCCAGAATTCCTCTTCCACAATGCCACTTCCCTTTCCAATTCCTCCAGAAAGCCCCACCCTAATGTTCAACCCCACTCCTATCCTCATTTCTCCGTCCTCCTCCACTTCTCAGACGGCTCTAGACACACAGCCTATGCTTCAGCTTCACTCGTCTGGAGAATCCCTCCCTCCTCAGCAGATGACCTTTGACCTTGACCCAGTGGGTGGTGCAGATCTGTGTAAAGGAGCTGCTGATGAAGAGTCAGGTACTACAGCACTTTCCCTGAACACCTTCTCCTGGGTTCACAAACAAACAGACAGACAGCAATAACTGAATGGATGAATAAATAAATAAGAGTATATCCACAAGTCTAGTGTTTTTCTGTCCAGCTGCGTGTGTGTTCAGACTGTGGCCTGTGTGTCCGTCTCGCTTGGCATTATTTACAACTCTGATACCATTCTTCATCATCATCATCATCATTGTCATTGTTACTGGTAAACACATTATTTAAGAATTATAATCACATTCTCTATTCCAAAAATCCTATATTCATACCTGCAAACTAGTCGCTTTTCGGGCGAAATTCGCCATTTTTAATCAAAATGTCATTTGTGTGAATCGTGTAGATCCGAAGAGTTTTTAGATTGGGGGGGGGGGGGGGGGGGTTTGTCTTACATCCTCGCGTCTTATATATTTGTGTTCATCAATTTATTAAGGTTCCAATCAGGGGCGGTTTTAGGATTTCATCTTTAGGGGTTTTAGCCCTCAGTGAGAATTTAAAACAAGAAGAGTTTTATATTATATATTATATGACAACTCTGGTAATAAGAATAGTGAAATTTCACTGCTTTTGGTTGCCGATTAACATTATAGATAAACGCATCCAGCTCTGACTGCGCGTGCACGCTGCGCGTACCTGAGCTTCTCCGTTCAAATAACGCACTTTTGAAAGACTACAACGCACGCGCGTAAAAGCAAAGTAAAAAAAATCGCTCTTGGGTTTGGGGGGGGGGTGTTGGGGGGTGTATATTTCGAAACTTGTCACCTTTTTCACCTCTTGTGAGTTTGCAGGTATGTATATTCAGTACAGTGTCTGGTGTATTAGCATTAAAATGAGAACTTATTGGTTGTTTTTAGAGTTTATATATTTACACATGAGCAAAAATATACATTGCCTTTGTGTTTGTGGTTAATTGTAACTGTAGAAGTGCACTAAAGAGGAGAAATGATTTGGGACTGATATCTGGTCTCTCGTTCCTGTTAGTGAGGTTTGTGTCTTTTCCAACAAAAATAAGAGACAACAGTGCCTCCTGTGACTTAAAGTGGAACTGCAGCCTGTCAGAGCCTTCATACACACTTCCTGTCAATCAAACACTAACAACTTCCTCAGGTAGTGTACACTTCATTCTCATCAATACACCACAGTTTACATAAAAAAGAGGGTAAACAATGTGTGTGCTTTGTGTGTGTATGTATGTGTTTCCTCAGACTGCACTGGTCCAATAGAGTTTTTGGAAAGGATTGTGGGCGGGACTGTGGCTCGGCAGGGCCAATGGGCATGGCAGGCCAGTCTGCAGTGGAGGGGACAGCACATGTGTGGGGGGGTGATAATCAACCCAAACTGGGTCATAACTGCTGCCCACTGCTTCATTGAGTAACACACAAACATATAAATAAATATATATTTATGTTAGCACACGCACGTGTGTGAGAGAGACTCACTCCCATGCTGCACTGCTGTCTCTGTCTCTGAGGTATGACCTGACACTGGAAGCTGATTGGCAGGTTGTGGTCAATACTCTCGTGGTGTCTGATGTGTCACACGGTCAGCGCTACAACACACTGCGCATACTTACACACCCCAAATACTCAAAAGAAACCAATGACTACGACTTGGGCCTACTGCTCACACATACTGCCATGAGGATGGGGGGTGAGCTCTGTGTGTGTTCAACATTAACAGTGTCAAGTGTTATGACGATCATCTTGTCATCAGCTGATCGGTTTGATTGTGTGTGTGTGTGTGTGTGTGTGTGTGTGTGTAGACACTGTGAGACCTGTGTGTTTGCCTGTTGCTCCTCAATCGTTCCCTATCGGCTCATCCTGCTGGGTTACTGGGTGGGGCTTCACACATGAAGGAGGTACAAACTCTACACACTGTACACTACACAATATACACTAAACAGTACACACTGTACACTACACACTGTATACTGTGTGTTGTGTGTGTTCAGGGTCAGTGTCGGCTCAGCTCAGACAGGCACAGGTTCAAATTATTAATCAGACAGTGTGCTCTGGTCCATCAGTCTACGGTCTCTATATCACTCCCAGAATGCTGTGCGCTGGAGATATGGAGGGTGGAGTTGACGCCTGCCAGGTAACCAGGCCCCCTCACCCACTACCCCTTGACTGAGTGTCTCATCATGCTTGTTATTTTGATTCAATTCAGTTGAGTTTTATTTGTTTAAGGCTTTTAACATTGGATATTATTATAAAGCAGCTTTACAGCTTTACATCTTTACAAATAAATAAATTCAAGATAAAAATTTTAATTTAAAGATATCTCTAATGAGTGACATTAAAGAAAAAAGGAGACATACCAGAAATTCTGCAATTCATATAAATATTTTTAACATTCTACTTATTATTTTAACGATAATTTGAAAACCTTTCTGTTTGAAAAAAAAAAAAAATACACACAGAAGCATTTTTATTAGTTGCTTTAGCCTTTTGGAGC
>NC_083484.1:17404077-17409077 GCF_030014155.1 Tachysurus vachellii | reverse complement strand
ATGCGTACATGCATGTACGTACATACATGTACACATGCGCACACACACATACATACATACATACACATGCACATACACACACACACCCACACACATACACACACATACAAACACACATGTACACACACACAATATATAAAACACTCCCTCATCTTCTACCGCTTATCCGAACTACCTCGGGTCACGGGGAGCCTGTGCCTAACTCAGGCGTCATCAGGCATCAAGGTAGGATACACCCTGGACGGAGTGCCAACCCATCACAGGGCACACACACACACACTCATTCACTCACGCAATCACACACTACAGACAATTTTTCCAGAGATGCCAATCAACCTACCATGCATGTCTTTGGACCGGGGGAGGAAACTGGAGTACCCGGAGGAAACCCCAGAGGCACGGGGAGAACATGCAAACTCCACACACACAAGGTGGAGGTGGGAATCGAACCTCCAACACTGGAGGTGTGAGGCGAATGTGCTAACCACTAAGCCACCGTGCCCCATATATAAAACAATATACAAAATATTTAGTAAATATTGAGTGTAGGACATAATGCCGTGTGTATGGAGCAGCAGTGTGAGCCACACACACTGTACAAGTGGAGGGATAAAAGTGAGATTCACAATGATGTTAAACAGCTCTGTGTGTCTTACATTTTTCACCATAATCATGATTATTATAAGTATTGTAATTATAATTATAAAATACAAACATTTAAGGTGAAAACCATCTCTCAGAATCTGTGTATGACACAACACAACACTACACTACAGGACACTCCACTACACAACACTACTCAGACTACAAAACTGGACAAAAAAGGGGATGGAAAAAACAGGACACTGCACTAAACAACACTACTCAAGACTAGAGAACAGATCAATGCACTACACAACATTACACAACAGGACACTACATTTACACTGAAACATTTCTGAGGATCTGCACAAGTCACACTCTAAATACCATGACTTTGAAACATTTATCTGAAAAATAGATTCATAAAAGTGATTTTATTTTTTATTTTTTCAGGCTGTAGCCAGAAACTCTACCACTCTGTCCACAAGAAGATCTTTACTTTACCAGGACACTGTCTTATTTATCCTGCACATGACTACAAAGGTGTGTGTGTGTGTGTGTGTGTGTGTTTTTAATTTAGCTTATTATAAAACAGAATCACAGCATCTAATATTTCTGATGAATATGTTGTAAATTTGTTTATAAAGTGAGAGGTGTGTGTGTGTGAGCAGGACAGACTGTGTCCACAGTGGAGGAGGAGAGAAAGTTTAACCCGAGATTATCCCGCTCACTGGAGGAGTTTGTGGAAATCATGAACAATCTGAAACTCCCCAAACCGGCCAAGATCGGTACTGACCTCTGTTTACTATTTGTTTACAGATGTGTTATGTTGTTGTTTACATGTGTTATGTTGTTGTTTACAGATGTGGCTGTTCCTGCTAACCTGCTATGTGGGCTTCATGATGTTTGAAAAGAAAATTACTTTAAATCACTTTAACATTTGGAAAAAAGATGAGTGTCCTTTTATTAGTTAAAGCTGATAGATAAATGTCCACTCACACTTTATTTTTTGCTTATTATATAAAGTGTTTCATAATTATATAATAATGTTAATGTTTAGTGCTGAGTAATCCTGAATAAAGACTTTTTAAATGTGCAACATGGGAAACGTGTGTGTGTGTGTGTGTGTGTGTGTGCGCGTTTTATTCACCCATTCTGTCATTATCTGGAAATTCTAGTATTCAGGTTTCACCACATCTGTTCACCTGTAACTGCCCCCCCCCCCCATCCCCAAACACACAAAACCCCCACAGGTCTTCTGTGTGTGAATAAGATATAATTCAGCTCTTTATCCTGCACCATGGGAAGACTCGAACCTGAGCTGATGATGGAGCCTGGAGCTGTGTGGAGACACCACTACACACACTCAGATTTATACCTCTGTGTGTGTGTGTGTGGGGGGGGGGGGAATAGATTTATTTTATAAGTAATTTTTATTTAAGTTTTATTTGTAACTTACTCACTTCTTCACACTAACCTGAAGGCCATAAACTTCCGTTACCTGTTACTAACATTTAATAGTATTTGACAGAGCGATTGGGGCCGAGGGCCTTTCACAGGGGCCCCTTCCGCTCTGTAGATCAGCATCATAACCACTGAGCTGCCGTTTCACTGCGTGGGTTAATAACAAAGGATCAATTCTCTCCGAAATGGCAACCAGCACCAGTCTCCGCCTCACCTGTGTGTGTGTGTGTGTGTGTGTGTGTGTGTGTGTGTGTCGTCATTGCGCTCATTGACGTGTAAACGGAACGAAAGCTCACGCGCGCTGTGTATCTGCGTTTGTGTGTGCGCGCGCGCTGGCACCGGAACCGCACAGACCCGCGCGCACAGCAGAACTTCAACAAACGTCGTTTTAAAGTTTCTCATGAGACAAGACCGATTTTACTGAGGACTTTTTCTCCAGCTCGAGTGGAAGATTGAACCGGAAGTGTAGAACAGGTAGGTGCTGATGGTTGCGCTCCCATAAACCACTGGTTTATCCAAAGTTCCAAACTCCAAGTGTTTGTGTGTGTGTGTGTTGAATCAGTGTTGTGTATTCTGTGTATCAGGTTGTGTATAGAGCTGCTGAGTTGTGGACTCTGAGACTCTGATTGGTCGTCAGGTGTTGAAGTCTGTAGCTGTAACAGTGCAGATGTTCATCTCAGTTTTATGTTCTGCAGACAGATGTTTCATTGCTGATGAACAGATTCAGTAAAATTTCTGTTATGATCAAGTTTTCTTAAAAGTAACATGGAAGGAGTCTCCAGTGTCAGTGCTGTGGGACAATTAGTGTTAAAGCCTTAACTTTCAAGTGTTGAGTATTGCCATGTATCAGGTAGCAGATTATCACTCTGTTTGCGTGTGTATATGTGTGTGTATATGTGTGTTTGTGTATGTTTGTGTATGTATGTGTGTGTATGTATGTGTGTGTATGTATTTGTGTATGTATGTGTGTGCTTGTGTGTGTGTGTATATGTATGTGTGTGTGTGTATGTATGTGTGTGTATGTATTTGTGTATTTGTGTGTGTGTGTATATGTATGTGTGTGTATGTATATGTGTACGTGTATATGTACGTGTGTGTGTATGTATGTGATAGTGTGTGTGCATGTGTGTGTCTCCATGTGTATGTGTGTGAGAGTGTGTGTGTGTGTGTGATTTTACAAGGCACAATGAAACACACATTCCTGAGATGTGAGACAGTTGGTGAGGTGCAGGTTCAACAGGTCCGGGGAGCTTCACACACTCATATTGTTGTTGTTATTGTTGAGTCGATTTCTCACTGCTCACACATTCAGATTTACTCCTGCTATTGCATCTTAATAACACTGATTCAGTTACACTATCAGTACACACCACTAATCACACTAATCACCATACAGCTTGTTGTCACCGTAAACAATAAGAAAATTGAAAACACACCAGACACACAGCCCATCATCATCATCATCATCATCATCATTATCATCAGTATGAGAGAGAATGTGTGTGTAATTAGACACACATATTCTCCCTCTTTCTCTCTCTTTTCTCCCTGTCTCTCTCTCTCTCTCTCTCACTCACACTCACACACACACACACACACACACACACACACACACAGAGTTTATCCAAATGTTCAACGCAGTAATTTTGACTATTTTTAAAAAACGCTTCTAATTTTAGTGTAATGTTTCCCTGTAGTTAGTCCACACACTGAGAGTAAAGCTGCCACCAGTCCATCAGAACTTCCAGCAGCAGAAAACTTTCTGTCTGTGAAAGTGTAATAGTCTCAATTACAGTCCAAACACACACACACACACACGCACACCAGTGTGAGTGTGTATGTCTGTGTTACTTTGAGGTGCCACATATTTTTGGTTATTGCTAAACGTCATTAGGACAGTGTGTGTGTGTGTGTGTGTGTGTGTGTGTGCGTGTGTATGTTCTCTAATCTCCCCCTCTCTTATTTACACTTATTCAACTGATCTCTTTCCTTTCATTATGACCTATATCCTACTTTACCCCTTACATGCCCCCCCCCACCCCCCTGTGGACTCTGTGTTCCCAATCTTGCATGTGTATGTGTGTGACCAGAAGCATGAACTGTGGGACTTTGTGTCTCATCCTGTTAGTCAGAGCGACACACACCTTTCACTGCTTTATTACACACCTGGTTAGAAAATCTCAAAGCTCTGTAATGTGATTCAGGATTAAAACCCTGAACAGTACCATTTGTCTGATCACATCTGTGTGTATGTGTGTGTGTGTGTTACAGCCTGTGTGAGAATAACTCTGATACACACAAACAGTATATATATATATATATATAGTGTGTGTATCTGGGTTTTATATTTATCCTGAGTCAGGCTGTAATCTCCTAATAAGGCCGAGTGCAGACAGACATGTGAGAGGCGGAGACAATGGGAGAACTGGATTGTACTCGGTTCCCACACAGTGTTCTTTCACTGCATTCGTGTTTGCACATGCATTTCTGTGTGTGTGTGTGTGGGTGTGGGTGTGTTAGTTACACAGACCTTCACTGAACTACAATGACATAATTAAAGCAGTGTTTGTGACACTGATCAAAGCTACACTAAATGAACACACACACACACACACACACACACACACACACCTGTGACAGTTAATGAATGTCCTCAAACACTTTGGTCTCATTTTGTTTTTGATTTAACGTTCCTTTCACTTTCTCTGTTCAGTTTCAGTTTCTCTGTTTTACTTTTCAGACCCCCCCCCCCCTATACCATAAGCCCTTACTGCAGCCATGTGACCTCTCAATAACCTCCTCACCGTAAACCTTAAGGCCATAAAACTTCAGCTGAATTTTTACCTCAACATAAACAATATAAAGTGATGAAGTTTTAATGATGCTCCTTACACCTAAATAATAACCTTTTTAAATCGTCCTCAACCTGAAACCTGCCCTAAATTTTCTAAACC
>NC_083484.1:17376577-17396577 GCF_030014155.1 Tachysurus vachellii | reverse complement strand
ACATCTCACTGTAGAGGACAAACAGAATGAGCTGGATGACCCAAACACACACCTAAGCACACCTGCATATACACACCTACACACCCAGGCACACACAAACTCACACTCAGAGGAGGAGCCTAAAGAGAGCCACACCCAAAACTCACCCGAGGTCTGTGTGTGTGTGTGTTCCTATCCCTAATTACATACTTCCTTCATCACATCCTTTATTGCCTCTTTCCTTCTTTGGTACTTCCTTTAACCCTTTTGTCGCTGTGTTTGTGTGTGATGATGGCCATGTCCTCCAGCAGCACAGCATTCCTCTCTTTCTAACGATGAACTTTGACCTTCGGGCTCATGTGGAGAATCTGGGTCACGGCGTTGCAGGGTGTCTGGGCGTTCAGTTGTCACCGCGGCGATGTTGCGGTTTCCTGACAAAACGAGGCGGCCGAGTGAAGACGTGGAAGAGGAGATGGTTCCTCTTTGACATGGACCATCGCAGACTGGCGTATTACACCGGTGAGGAACATCATGAGCTGAGAGAACTTTCAGTTTATAACATACCCTTGTGCACTTCCCTTTAAACCTCCACTATGAAGAGTGATTCACTGAGGAATAAACACTGAAACTCAGCCTCATTCCCTCAGTCACAGAATACGACCCTGAGGCAGTTGCTGAGGTTCTCTTGTATAGTGAGTGTGAAACTTCTGAACACAGGAGCTAAAGATGAACCTATTTCTGTGTCTCAGATCAGGATGAGAGGAAGCTGAAGGGTGTCATCTACTTCCAGGCCATAGAGGAAGTTTATTATGATCATCTCCGTACGGCGACGACGGTGACTTCACAACTTCCCCATATTTATCCTGCTCAGTCCTTCATTACTTCCCTCTCCTCTGTCACCCTTTTCCTTTCTCTACCTTTATTCATACTTTTTATAATGAATTAGAGATTTTCTTCTTCATTCTTTCTTATTTTTTTCTTGGCTCCTTTTATCTTATTTTATTTCCTCTGTTCTTCTTAGTCTCCAAGACCAAGTCTGACGTTCTGTGTGAAGACGTACGAGCGTCTGTTTTTCCTCGTGGCTCCAAGTGCAGAGAGCATGCGCATCTGGATGGACGTGATTGTAACAGCAACAGATGAACACAGCCGCCACTGAACCCTCTCTCTCTTGCGCACACACACACATACACATACAGTATACACACACACATATACACACACATACATATACACACACATACACATATATACATACATACACATACAGTATACACATACACACACATATACACATATAGTATACACATACACACACACATACACACACACACACAGATTAAACTGACATGAACATTCTGTCTGATGGTTTAATCAGTGAAATGTTCCATCTGGACATAAATCTTTGTCAGTTATAACAGGATCTTCACCTTTAATATGATACTGTATATTTGAAGACACAGTGTACCCAGAATGCATTGCTGCAGTTTCGTTAAAGTGCGTGGGGAGAAGGCTGCCATCTTGTGGTCACCTTTAGGAACTGAGTAGAGCTGCACATTACATTACATTGGTTTGTTTGTTTTAATTTATTTCCTAACTACAGTTTAGTGTCAACAATAATATGTAAAATATTTATTGGAAAAATATAACAAAATTAAATATTACAGTGAGTGTTTCCTGTTTCTTTATTTCCTCTGTTCTCAGTGAAACTGAATAAATATGAACTCTAATGAATTACACACTCATTCCTTCAATACTTTCAAACAGTTACAGCCTTAAGTCATACGGTGCTTCCTCCTGTTGAGGGTCTCTGGTGCATCCAGGGTCTATCCCAGGAAAGGTGGGTGTAAAGTGCAAGAATTCACCACTCCTGTATAACACTCCAGTGCATCATAGAGGCGCCCCCCCCCCCACACACACACACACACACACACACCACACACACACAATCATACCCAGGGGTTATTTAGCACAGCCCGTACAGCTTCCCACAGGTTTTTGGGAGGTTCACTTCACCACCCTGTTGTACATTTGTATCATTTTAATGTAAATTACTCCAACTGTGTCTCAGAATAGATGAAGACTATAGTTGAGTACAAAAGTTTGCACACCCTTAAAACAAAATGTAACAAAACAAATATTTATATTGTCATAGAAATGATCAAGATATGAATTAGAAAAAAACAGATCAGATGGTCTTGTACATGCTTCTTCAAATCTTCTTGGTTTCATCCGACTCCTGGAGTTTGGTTTGGTTCCTCAATATTTGGTGCTTTTGTTTGTTGCATTATTGCTGTTTTTCCCCCAGTTCCTCTAATTGTTATTTACAGACCTCCTGGACCATAATCTGAATTCCTCTGTGAATTTGCAGATTTCATTTCAAACCTAGTTATTTTATTAGACAAAGCAGTAATTGTTGGAGACTTTTATCAGAATATAATAGGACCCACTCATAATGGAAGTCACACTCTTGATCTTGTTCTAATCCTCAGATTAAGTACAGAAAATATAATCACAGTGCCTTAATCAGAAGTTATCTCTGACCATTATGTTATAGCACCTGATGTTCTGTGTGCTGGTGTAAACACTGTACTGTGGGTTAGGGGTCCAAACTGGTGTAAACACTGTACTGTGGGTTAGGGGTCCAAACTGGTGTAAACACTGTACTGTGGGTTAGGGGTCCAAACTGGTGTAAACACTGTACTGTGGGTTAGGGGTCCAAACTGGTGTAAACACTGTACTGTGGGTTAGGGGTCCAAACTGGTGTAAACACTGTACTGTGGGTTAGGGGTCCAAACTGGTGTAAACACTGTACTGTGGGTTAGGGGTCCAAACTGGGGGGTAAATAATAATCACCACCAGAAGAAGCCCATTGCTATGAATCTGTGATGTGAAGCATTTCAGAGGAAACTAAGAAGTATTGGGATCAATTATTCATTTATTTATTAGTAATATAATTTTATTATTAATCTTTTATTTTTATTTCATTATTATATATTTAAGCTTCAGCGCGTTAAACTGTGTGTCCTTCTTAAATCGCGACTTCCGGAGGAAAAGGATTTTTTTTTTTGTGAAACTCGGTTTCCGGTTCCGTCCCTCTTCCGTTTAATGCTGTGGTGAGCGCGTGTGCCCCGGAACCTCGGCACACATCTTATTAAAAAAAATCAAAAATACAAAAAAATTACAAAACAGAAAATCAACAAAAAATCTATTTTCGTCTTTGTAACCGAGACTTTGGTGAAGCAGCGAAGATTCCCAGCTTTAGCTAACGGTTAGCGTACTGAGTTAGCATTTAGCAGCGGATTAGCTTAGTGTGCTAACAGATTAGCATTAGCTTAGCTATCTCAGAGCAGCTCGGTGGTTTTAATGTGTTCATTTTAGCCAAATTAAAGTTAATTACAGTTCGGTTTGTGACCCAAATCGCTTTGTTTGCGTTAAAGTGATAGACGTGAGTTTGGCGTGTAAAACGTGTGTAGTTGAGGATGAACCCCAGCGCTCCCAGTTACCCCATGGCGTCTCTGTATGTGGGGGATCTGCACCCGGACGTGACCGAAGCCATGCTGTATGAGAAGTTCAGCCCCGCAGGTCCCATCCTGTCCATCCGCGTGTGCAGGGACATGATGACACGCCGCTCGCTCGGTTACGCCTACGTCAACTTCCAGCAGCCCGCAGACGGTGTGTTAATGTTGTGTTAATGTTGTGTTAAATGGTTTATGGCACTGTACTCATCATCTAAAGTGCTCAGTGACGCTGTATGATGAGGAGATGAAGTGTAAATGGGTTCAGATTTAATTTGGTAGTTTTGTTTCCTTCTGATTTTATTTCTATCAGGTTTTATGTCTTGTTTCTCTTTTAAATCACAACTTCTGCACAGAATTATTGTACCAGCTCGAAACTAACCGTTTTGTTGTCTGATGAATGAAAGAAAACTTGGTGTAGATGTAAAAGTGTAAAGCTGTCTGGCTGTTGTGTGTGTGTACACGTCTGTGGTGAAAGTGCTTTTGTTATGTCCTGGATTTCTTTAGCTGAGCGAGCTCTGGACACCATGAACTTTGACGTGATTAAAGGACGTCCTGTACGCATCATGTGGTCTCAGAGAGACCCCTCACTGAGGAAGAGTGGTGTCGGAAACATTTTCATCAAGAACCTTGACAAGTCCATCGATAACAAGGCTCTGTATGACACCTTCTCAGCATTTGGGAACATCTTGTCCTGCAAGGTTTGGTCTTCCTACCTCTGTGTGTTTGTGTGTGTGTTTAAGTAGTGTCCGCATTATGGAGTGTGTCTATAACTTTGTGTGTCTCCTGAAGGTGGTTTGTGATGAAAACGGCTCTAAGGGTTATGGCTTTGTGCACTTTGAGACCCACGAGGCTGCAGAGAGAGCAATAGAGAAAATGAACGGCATGCTGCTCAACGATCGCAAAGTGTATGGCACAAGTATAGATGAGTCTAACTGCCTGACTGAGTTTCACTAATTTGTACTTTTGATGATCAGTAGGATGTCGTGTATAAATGGTGCTGATGGTGTGTGTGTGTGTGTGTGATATTACAGGTTTGTTGGACGCTTTAAATCCCGTAAAGAGCGCGAGGCGGAGATGGGAGCTCGTGCCAAAGAGTTTACAAATGTCTACATTAAGAACTTTGGTGAGGACATGGATGATGACAAACTCAAAGACATCTTCAGCAAATATGGTGAGTGTGTGCTTGTATATTTTATTAGCAAAACCCAGTGACCTCATGCTCTATAATCACAAAACTATTTTAACATTACTTACGCATCTGTAGGTTTTGTTTCCTCTGAGGATAAGACGGTCTGATCATGCCTTTAAAAACTGTGCTCTAGGGATGCAGCCTGAAAGCCTGGTGTGCGTGTGTGTGTGTCTGCATATTTGTGTGTAACAGGTCCTGCACTGAGTATTCGGGTCATGACAGACGAGAGTGGAAAATCCAAAGGCTTTGGCTTTGTGAGCTTTGAGAGGCACGAGGATGCCCAGAGAGTGAGTGTGCCCTATGACCAAGTCTACTAGTGAAGAGTAAGTGTGAACTTGTGGCTCTGGGGTGCAGATTAATTGTGTTTGTGTGTGTAGGCTGTGGATGAGATGAATGGAAAGGAGTTGAATGGGAAACAGGTGTATGTGGGCCGGGCACAGAAAAAAGGTGAGCGGCAAACTGAACTGAAACGCAAGTTTGAGCAGATGAAGCAGGACCGCATGACTCGCTACCAGGTATGTGTGTATATGTGCATACACACACAGATACACACGCACACACACAGATACACATGCACACACACAGCTAATCTCTGTTATGTTATAGGGTGTCAACTTGTATGTGAAGAATCTGGACGATGGTCTCGATGATGAACGTTTACGCAAAGAGTTTTCACCTTTTGGAACCATCACCAGTGCCAAGGTAACCTGCCCCTGACTGCTCATGAATATTCATGACATGAATATTAATGTAACATTTTACATATTTTAAATAAATTAAATCATTGACTTTAATATATTCATATGAAGCTGAAAATGATTCTTCAAATTGATCTACTTAAAAAAAAAAAACACTAGTGTGTTATGTCACTAATGTTAATGCAGATTTATTAGACTTTTTTTAATGTTGAAATGTCTCTTCTGCCCCCTGCAGGTGATGATGGAGGGTGGACGCTCAAAAGGCTTTGGCTTTGTGTGTTTCTCATCTCCAGAGGAAGCTACAAAAGCAGTGACCGAGATGAACGGGCGCATCGTAGCCACCAAACCGCTGTATGTAGCTCTGGCACAGCGCAAAGAGGAGCGTCAGGCTCACCTCACCAACCAGTACATGCAGAGAATGGCTAGTGTGCGCGCCGTCCCAAACCCTGTCCTTAACCCCTACCAACCCGCACCGCCATCTGGGTACTTCATGGCTGCCATTCCTCAGGTACACACACTCTTATTGTCTTTAACCATAAAATTAAAAATGAGTCAGTTAGTAATTTGTCATTACAAGGTCAGTTAATATATGTGTGTGTGTGTGTGTGTGTGTGTGTGTGAGATAGGCTCAGAACAGAGCTGCCTATTACCCAAGCAGTCAGTTGGCGCAGCTCCGCCCGAGTCCCCGCTGGGCCACACAGGGTGTTCGCCCACAGCGTGAGTTGTAGCTACACCCAGCACTTCCTCATCACTCTGGCTGTGTCCCAAACCACTACCTGCACTAAACTGGGGTGTGTTACATGGCAAGATGGGGTTTGATGACATCATGTTGAATTTTCTGATTGCAGACTTCCAGAACATGCCGAATGCCATCCGTCCTGCAGCACCACGTCCACAGACCTTTGGGACCATCCGCCCAACGGCCAATCAGGTGCCGCGTATGATGGCGTCACAGCGCATGAGTGAGTCTCTCACACACACACACACACACACACACCTTTTTTTTTTTTTTTCTTCTTTTTTTCAATATTCCTGACTCTGTGTATCTGTATGTAGCGTCTCAGCCACTAGGGCCACGCCCGGTCAGTGCAGGAGCCGCTACAGCTGCAGCACCAGTGCGAGCGGTGCAGCAGTACAAGTACACACCTGGAGTACGAAACACACAACAACACCTGGCCACACAAGTACCCCTGCCACAGGTACATACACAAGGCTGTAAAAATCCCTGCACTAATGTTCCATATAATCAGCCTTTTAACAGTGCTTTCTGAACTCAAGTTTGTGTGTGTGTAATTGCTGGATGTGTATATTAATGATGTGGAGTGTGTGTGTGTGTGTGTATCAGGCTGCAGTGCATGTGCAGGGTCAGGAGCCTCTCACAGCCTCCATGTTGGCTGCTGCACCCCCACAGGAGCAGAAACAGATGCTGGGTGAGTTACATACATGTTCTACCTTTCTCACTCCTAACAGTTCATAGAGCTGCTGTGGAGCTAAACACCCCCCACCCCCACACACTCACACTCACACTCAAACGTTGTTTTCTTTGTGTTTGTGTGTAGGTGAGCGTCTCTTCCCTTTGATCCAGAACATGCACCCGAATTTAGCTGGTAAAATCACCGGCATGCTGCTGGAGATCGACAACTCGGAGCTACTGCACATGCTCGAGTCTCCTGAGTCTCTGCGCTCCAAGGTACGTATTTACACACAAATACATGCGTATGTTCTTAGTTTACTATGGTGGCTGAGAAGTGCAAAACACACTAACAAATCCTAAAACACAACGACAAGTCAGACAACCCGGAAGAGGTAGGGTTAGTTTGCAAATGGAAACTTACCGATCATCGGACACGACGCCTGTCATTCACCTGTATATCTTGAATGACAGTTTCCATTCGCAGACTATACCAACCTCTTCTGGGTTGTCTGACTTGCACTTCTCGGCCACCGTAGTTTACTGCTCTTATAAAACTTTGTAATAACGTCAAATGGGTGTTTGTCACCACACTAGAAAGACATCTAAACATTTGGGATAGTCACATGTTATTAGGGTTCTTGCTTTTGTGGTTTGATGTGTGTGTGTGTGTGTGTGTGTGTGTGTGTGTAGGTGGATGAGGCAGTGGCTGTGCTGCAGGCTCACCAGGCGAAGGAGAACGCTCAGAAATCAGTGAGCAGTGCAGCTGTTCCTGCTGTTTAATCACAAAGGAGGAGCTTTAATGAGAACAGGTGTGTATCAGGATCTTATGAACACACACTGACTCAGTGTGTAAGTGTAGAGACTAACAACTGGTGTTTTCTCCTCCAGAATAATTCAGCTGCTTCACCAAGACGGACAAGAAAAAAACAAATACAATTAAATACATTTAAACATAGAAGAAATCAGAAAAATAGATTTCAGATGCAAAAAAATCTTCTGCCAGGTCTGAACACGGGCCTCGAATATACAGAAAATATACACAAAAAAACAGAAAAATGTAAAAATTGAACTCATTGATCATTCCTTTCGTTTTAATTTCTTTTTCTTGCCGAGTGTGTGTGTGTGTGTGTGTGTGTGTGTGTGTGTGTGTGCGCGCGTCTCCTCACACTCAATAGCTAAGCTTTTGGAACATGTGAATTGGATTAATAAAGATTGAAATGTTTGTTTCTCCTCTTTTTTACTCTTCTGTCCTAATGGGGTAAGAATGTGCAAACCCAGAGGCTGAGATTAGTTGTGTGTGTGTCATTAAGTCAAGAAGTTTTAGTCATTTCAGCCACATTCAGGTTCATCTCAATACATCAGAATGTTGTCAAGAAGTTCATTTATTTCAGTAATTCAACTCAAATACTGAAACTTGTGTATTCTATAAATTCAGTACACAGACTGATGTAGTTTAAGTCTTTGGTTCTTTTAATTGTGATGATTTTTGCTTTTTAACCCACCAATCTCAAAAAATTAGAATATGGTGACGTCAATCAGCTAATCAACTCAAAACACCTGCAAAGGTTTCCTGAGCCATCAAAAGTGTCTCTCAATGTGGTTCACTAAGCTACACAATCATGGGGAAGATTCAAAAGTCCTCTTTTCAAATAAGAGCAAGTTTTGTATATCATTTGGAAAACCCAGGTCCTGAAGGCTGGAGAAGTTCGTAGCCCAGCTTTTTTATTAGGAAGCTTTTATTGTCATTACAACCATATATATGTGTTACACAGTGAACTGACAGCTCTGAGCATTCCCTGAGCACATCCTTCCATGCCTTGATTGTCACCACGAGTGTTCTTTCTCTATTTGAAGTGACTGTCCCTAAAATATGTACATTTCCATCTACAGCTGTCTTGTAGTTTGTCTGCCACATGCGCCGGGTGTCTCCGCTGTCCTGGAGGTGGCTGTGGATTGTCTGGGCATGTGCACGCTAGTGATGGCCAGTTCGTGAACGAATCGTTCTTTTGAACCGGTTCTTTTTAGTGAACTGAATGAACCGGTTCACCAAATCGGACTGATTCGTTCTAAACAGTTCGCGTCTTGAGTCAGCGCTGATCCACAAGTTACTAAAGTTCCTCACTTCCGGTCATCCCTGACAGTCGGTCCGACTCTAAATAAACTAATATCCCTGAGTTTATGTAACTCCTGTACACTGAACTGAGACGTGCTGAGAGAACTGTGAACTGGAGCTGTTGATACTGCGCATGAATCACTGCGCATGAATCACTGAACCGATACAGCGAATCATCAGTTCACTGAACCGATACAGTAACAAATGTAAATAATTATGATTTAATGTCTTATCAACATATGAGTGTTTAACTCAGTTACATTAGTTTTTGAAACAACTGATGGAGCGAAAGAAACATTTCAAAATTATACTTTTTTGTAAGTTGATGAAGATTAGTTTATTAACTTTATATCTTTAAGACACATAAAACACCCACGTCTGTACATCACTGCCTGTACTGTGTGTTTTAGTTGTAAAACTTAAATGTAAGAAACGTATTTAACTAAAGTTATGATTACAAAAAACTTTTCATATGTGTTAAATTAATTGTATTGATATCTGCCGGCAGCGGCGGGATGAAGGAATTTACGTCATTGTGAATTACGTCATTACGTCAGGACGTAAAAGAACTGGTGACCTGGATTATTGAACTGGTTCATTAAAACGAACTGTCCAAAAGAACCGGTTCGCGGAAAAGAACCGAACTTCCCATCACTAGTGCACGCTTTGCTCGGGACAGTTTGGACCTTACTGTTCTTTGGGCCGCCCTGTCCCCTGTTCACACACTTGGTTGGAGTGTGTGGTGATGGTCTTGGTGACGGTCACGTGACGTCATCAATGCACTTTCCGATGTAATTGGTCACTGATGCCGTGTCCTCCTCCAAGTTCACGGAGTCGCCGTTGGTTGCAGCCTCACTGAAGATGATTCAGTGAGTAAACTCAAAGCAGTTTAGAGAGAGAGAGAGAGAGAGAGAGAGAGACTTTGACTTTTTACATCCTTTATTTGCACAAGTCACTTAAAATAACAGCAATCAGAGTGACTCAATAACTATATATATATATATATATATATATATATATATATATATATATATATATATATATATATATATAAATGAATAAATAAATAAGAGTATTAAAATAACTCAAATAAATGAGGTAAACTGATAATAATCATCATCTTTAGCTCAGCTCTGGTGCAAAGCTCAGTTCTCCCTCAATGACTGCGCATAGAACATTATTACAACACCACACTGACTGAAACGTGCAGGTTATTCATGTTGTTATAGAAATTAAAATCAGTCAGTACTCTTGATTTAATAAGTCTGGAGAGAGAGAGAGAGAGAGAGAGAGAGTTGAGAGAGAGAGAGAGAGCGCGACAGAGGGAGAGAGAGTTGAGAGAGAGAGTTGAGAGAGAGAGTTGAGAGAGAGAGAGAGTTGAGAGAGAGAGAGCGCGACAGAGAGAGAGAGAGAGTTGAGAGAGAGAGAGAGAGCGCGACAGAGGGAGAGAGAGTTGAGAGAGAGAGAGAGAGTTGAGAGAGAGTTGAGAGAGAGAGAGAGTTGAGAGAGAGAGAGAGTTGAGAGAGAGAGTTGAGAGAGAGAGAGAGAGAGAGAGAGCGCGACAGAGAGAGAGAGAGTTGAGAGAGAGAGTTGAGAGAGAGAGTTGAGAGAGAGAGAGAGTTGAGAGAGAGAGAGCGCGACAGAGAGAGAGAGAGAGTTGAGAGAGAGAGAGTTGAGAGAGAGAGAGAGAGAGAGAGAGAGAGAGCGCGACAGAGAGAGAGAGAGTTGAGAGAGAGAGTTGAGAGAGAGTTGAGAGAGAGAGAGAGATTTGAGAGAGAGAGAGAGTTGAGAGAGAGAGTTGAGAGAGAGAGTTGAGAGAGAGAGTTGAGAGAGAGAGTTGAGAGAGAGAGAGAGTTGAGAGAGAGAGAGAGATTTGAGAGAGAGAGAGAGTTGAGAGAGAGAGTTGAGAGAGAGAGAGAGTTGAGAGAGAGAGTTGAGAGAGAGAGTTGAGAGAGAGAGAGAGTTGTGTGTCAGCTGGTGTGTAAACCTGTACTGCTGTGTGTGAGGTTACAGCAGTTCAACAACCTTCAGCTTCTGTATAGTGTAATAAAGTGCATTATTCATAACACAATCTGATTCTCTCTCTCTCTCTCTCTCTCTCTCTCTCTCTCTCTCTCTCTCTCTCTCTCTCACACACACACACACACAGAGATCAGCACTAAAGCATTAAACACACACTGTATATGGTGTTTAGCTGTTTGTGGCCTTGACCGCTGGTGAGAGGAACCCGTTTCAGTTGGGGATGAGTTGAAGACACACGTCATGTTGGACAGCGTGAGTCATGATGCATCTTCCACGTATGTTAGTGTTTATTGTGGTGTGTGTACACACTCTTAAACTAAAAAGAACATTTTGTACTGTCATACACCAGTGTGCAAGGTTGTGTTTCATTTAGGAATAAATGTAAAATTGTGTGTGTGATTGAGAGCGCGAGTGTGAGTGAGTGTGTGTGTTTGTGAGCGAGAGAGAATATGTAGAGTTTCATGTTTAAATCATGTGTCTGTGTTTGTCTTCATTATTCACATGAACATGTGAGATGTTTCTGATCACAATAAAATCTACAGAAGAACATATTAGTATTTTGGTGTTGAACTTTTACCTGCATGTTGTTTGTGTCCGTTAGAGCAGAGTGTTGTGACCTGCAGTAAGGCCCTGCTGAGTCACTGACCTTTTGACCTTTGACCTTGCAGCAATCATTTAAATACAAGGGCAAAGAGGAACAAACACACACACACACACACACACACACACACACACATACATACACACACAGTCTGATCACTTTGTATTTTCTTTTGTATTTCTGATATTTTTTTTCCTCTTCTAGTTTCTCTCACTCTCCCTTCTTTTTTTATCTTTCTTTTACTCTTTTCTTCCCCGAAAGCTTCTTTTATCTAATTAAACTAGGCACAATTTGACATTTTGTGTAGAAAAATAGTTTTATTGCAGCATCAAATAAATTTACAAAGACATTTAGTGAAATTTAGTCTCACAGAGACCAGAGCAGGGCCTCAGAATCACACACACACACACACACACACACACACACACACACACACACACACACACACACACACACACAAAATATAAAGAGTATAAAAGCTGGGTGTGGCCATTGCAGTGTGTGTGTAGTTCTCTTGAGGATCTGGTACAGATCAGCTCTCAGAAAAAACACCTACTGTACTGAAGCAGGTGGTGATGTTCAACTAACAGCACTGTGTATACATCGTCAGGGCGGAGTCACACAGCAGGGCGGAGTCACACAGCAGGGCGGAGTCACACAGCAGGGCGGAGTCACATGGTTGAGCGATTGAAGATGGGGTCAGTATAGAAAACAGGAAGCTGTGTGTTTCAGACTATGAAACAGACCAGAGTATGCTCCCGGGTGATTTGGGATGAAGCCAGGGTTGAAACATGATCATCTCCCTGTTCTGTCTGATCCTCATTCTTTCAGCTCAGGTGTGTGTCTCTATCTGCCAAACAGTATGTCAGTAATGAGGTGTAGAAGATGAGTGGAGCCGATGATAGGTCTAAAGAAGAGTTCAGTGATTAGCTCAGGTGTGACTCTCTGCAGTGAGGACACAGCAAGGAGGACGCGGCCAAAACTCCCTCCATCACCCGAGTGCAGAAGAAACAGAACCTCCCTGAGAGCACGCTGAGCCTCACGCTGAAGACCGTTCACCAATGGTGCCACCTGCAGGCCGGGCACATCTACACACACACACACACACACACACACACACACAGATCAGCACATTATTAGGATTATTCTGGCTTGTGAGTGTGTGGAGTAAGTTTCTGTTTGTATGTGTGCATGTGTGTGTGTCTACTCACCTGGATTAAAGATCATGGTGCCTTTCAGGTAAGCGTACTCTTTGGGACTCAGATCCAGACTCCATAGCTTCCTGAGACAGGATTTGAGGTTCTGGACTCCACTTAGTGTTGGTTGCTCTCGGTTCTTTTCGTGCTCGTGCTCTCGGTTCATTAGAATCTTCTTCAGCATGCTGGTCATGGGCTCGTGCTCCACCTCAAAGCTCACACGCTCCTGTGCCAGTCCCAGGATGAAGAGCGGCGCCCAGCAGTGATGCAGCAGTGCGAGCTGGTCCTCCGCCGGAAGCTGCTGGAATGCAGGCAGGCTCGCGACAAAGTGTACAGTCTTCACGAGCACGCTCGCGGCTGCCAGGCAGGTGTCACGTGACCGGAGCCGTACGGTGCGGCGTGTGTCACAGTGACAGCGGCTGGACGGCGAGTAGCTCAGGTCAGTGGCTTCCACATCACCGGTGAGGATGTTGAACAGGATGGCGTGCGCGTGAGATCTCTCGGAGCACCGACACTCACACTCCATGTTTTTGTTCTGTAAAATTCGGTGTGTAGTAAATCCTCTCAGCAGCTGAACCGGGACACACATCCGGTCTCTTAGGCATGAGACTGCAGTGTGTGCAGCTTGCTTTTTATAAAGACTGGGGGCTTAAACACTAAGCTACATGGGTGGCCTTTGACCGAAATACACGCCTCTCTTTTCCTCGTGCTGGTACACACAGATAATCCAGTGGCAGTGTGAATGAACCGGAGGATGGAGTCACAGGATGTTATCACGCCCGGGATCATTAAACCAGGCTGTACCATGGATCCAAGGACTCCTGCATGAGAGAGCTGTGCGCCAAGTAAACAACAGAAAGGTCAATGACCCTGCTGTGACCTTGAGATATAACACACACACACACACACAGAATTGCTTACTTTATGGTTGATATGTTAAAAAATTATTTAACAGAATTTAAGGTGATTTAATGTAACACACTGACCTTTACCACTTAACACACTGAATGTTAATGTTCATATGATGTTCATTTTAATGTTAATGTTAAAAATGTGTTCTTCACTTAAAGTAACAGTTCCTTGTATTTATTATTTATATTTCAGCACATTTCCTGTAATGTGATGAATCAGTTTAAATATCTGGCTCAGAAATTCCACACAAAATTTTATTCTCATGTTGTGATGATATTCATTTTATTACAGTAGCAGTGCCAAGCACAGAGGTAATAAACTAATCATTTTACTGTCCTGAATCACACACACACACACACACACACACACACACACACACACACACACACACGAAAACAGGTGAATGAATAAAACACCAACTGGCAACTTAAATTTCCACAATTAGAAAAACGCACTGAATATATTAGAACAGAACCTCCAGAACTCCCAGAACCCAAACCTGCACTTTACCTCCCACACAAATGCTGTGGATTTGTGATAACAGAGAAAGTCACATGTTTACAGTGTTGTG
Source organism: Tachysurus vachellii (assembly GCF_030014155.1). NCBI lineage: Eukaryota > Metazoa > Chordata > Actinopteri > Siluriformes > Bagridae > Tachysurus > Tachysurus vachellii. The sequence goes on along the minus strand of NC_083484.1, from coordinate 17,382,364 downwards.
TGTAAGGGTCTCTGTGAGCGGTTGTGTATAACACACTGGGGAAACATCACCATAAAGCTTAGACACTTGTGCTTTAGTATAATACAGTACATATGATTCACTATTTTAAATTGGATAAGGCCAAATCTTACAGAGTTATGTATGTGTTCCAAACCCTCTGACTGAGACTCCTCTGTTAATTCCAGCAAAAAAAAAACATCTAGGACATTAGATTGTCTACATGCAGGTATCTAAATAATGTTTCTTGGAAGTAAATACTTGTCCAATAATTGCTGAAAAATGTTTTATATATATATAAAACATATACGTATATCTTTAAATATATTTATACCAACATTTAACCACCAGAGAAGACACTGTCTGACAAAGAGACAATGCATGAAAGCCGAAGCAGCACATAAACTGGGCCCAGATTGTGAGACACAAGCACACCACAGTGTTGGATGAAACAGAAGACAGGGTTGGAGAATAAACAAGGGCCTTCAAGGATCCTGGCTTGGCAGAGCTGGTGTCTCATAATAAATCCTGTACAATGGGTTTCTGAGATAAAGAAAGGAGTGCACATGGATTTGTCCAATCACACTCCAAAACTGAGATGTGATTTTTCAGTCAGTAAGTTTTAGATTCATTCATTTGTATAAACTGGGTCTAGAGTTGAGGAAGAACTTTACTGTGTTAAACAGAGCGTGATTCTCAGCACTTAAAACCAACTTCTAGTTTCATAGCACTTCCTGTATTACTGCATCTGCAAAGATGATGCAATCATTACATTGCAGCAAATAAATTCCACTCCCTCTGAAACCTGAATCTCTCCACAGTCTAACCACAACACAACCAACCCTTTCACCTCTTTGACAATTTCTCACCCTTTAATGTTATAGTTTGTTCATTCTGGGAACACAATTAAGTTCAACTTGTGTTCATTTAATTAAATGCTCTATAGACCACATATTCCCCCCCCCGGAGCTCCAGTAGCAGCTGGTTAGCAGTAAACATGGAGTGTGTGCTTGCAGTGCATCGTCCTGCACTTTATTCCCTTCTGCTCATCACTCTTCAGCTGGAGGATCAAAAGCTAGACTTCACTGATTTGGTAGATGTGAAGTGTGTGTATTTTTTACAGTCAGGTGTGTTTAGATAGGGCAGGGTGTGGCCTAAAGTGTCTTAAATGTTATTAGTGTAAATCAGTCAAGCCCTTCAATATGCTCTCACTCTGACTTCCTGTTTCGAAAAAGGAAATTCATTAACATACAGAATGACATTATGATTTCACATGCTCATGTTTACATCAGTATCATTTATTCTTCAATAAAACCCACTTTATAAAATAATGTTCACCACCACAGAGGGAGCCTACAGAGCGTGCTCAGTGTTTAGTGTGTATCCTACAGAGGAAGTAGTGCACAGTGATGATCACTACAGTGTGTGTTTCCCCCTGGTGTGTTCATAGAGCTGATAGAAATCCTGATGACGGAGTTTATTGGAGTGTGAGACAGGCAGAGACAGACACTGAGGACACCAACTTATCACAGACACCATAAAACACACACACACACACACACACACACACACACACACACACACACACACACACACACACACACACATACACGGGGAGAAAAAGATCACCAAAGAGAAATATTTAGATGTTGTGGCTTTAGGTTCCATTGTGAAGCTATAGATTTACTCTCTTGGTGACTTTACCTGGTCAAGCAGGTGTGTTGGTGTGTGTTGGTGTGTGTGTGTGTGCGCGTGTGCGTGTGTGTGTGCGTGTGTGTGTGCGTGTGTGTGTGTGCCAGTTTATTCAATAGCAATAACACCCACTTGATAACTTGGTCCACATTTTCTTTTAAATTTCAAAAAATAATTTTGTTCACTGATGAGAATGGTACGGAAGCGTATTGCATTCACTTGAGTAAAAAAAAATCTACTCTGTTTTTCTGAATTAACGACTTAATTTTTCAGGAAAAAATTTTTTTGCTCTGTTTTTCTGAATTAACGACTTACTTATCTCAAAATTATGAGATAATTTTCAGGAAAAATTTTTTTTTTGCTGTTTTTCTGAATTAACGACTTAATGTGGATTGCGTGGAAGTAAACATGTCCCGCCTTTCAAGTTTAATCCGGTTTTATTTTACTTTGGGTTTGAGACATTGGGAGATACTGCTGTCTTTAAGTAATATAAATGGTGTTGTTATTAGTGCATCAACTTTGCGCAGACACCTCAAGACTTTGCGCCTGTTCAGACGAAAAGAACATTGTGATCTGCTTGACGTTGCTGTGTTTCTATATCAGTTGAACCGATATGGTCTGCTTCACGGTAGCCGTATCACCATTCGTGAAAACCCGTCGATTGCACCATTCATGCAGATCCCATATGGTTTGAGTTTATCATATGAATCAACATGCCATAAAAAGTTCGGGCCTGGATTCCGGCGCCTCAGTTGCACTCCATGGGGATCCAGTATTTTCAACAATTGCCTGATTGTCTCTTGTGTCACCACATAGCCAACCTGAATGCATTTCAGATGCATCATCTTATATCCGTGAAGCATACAGTACCATATCGGTTCAACTGATTAAACTTGAAAGGCGGGACATGTTTACTTCCATGCAATCCACATTAAGTCGTTAATTCAGAAAAACAGAGCAAAAAAATTTTTTTCCTGAAAAATTAAGTCGTTAATTCAGAAAAACAGAGTAGATTTTTTTTTTACTCAAGTGAATGCAATACGCTTCCGTAGAATGGTAACTTGAGTACTGTCATTTAAACCCCAGGCACCATGGGATTGATTTTAGCTAATGGGATGGAGTCTATAACATCAGGGGTCAAGGAAGAAACCTTGACAAAAACCAGACATTAAGAGTGGGATTATAAATAATTATAAACAATGAGTAGGATTACTGTATAAATAATTATAAACACTGAGAGTGGGATTATAAATCATTATAAACACTGAGAGTGGGATTATAAATAATTATAAACACAGAGAGTGGGATTATAAATCATTATAAACACTGAGAGTGGGATTATAAATAATTATAAACACAGAGTGGGATTATAAATAATTATAAACACAGAGAGTGGGATTATAAATCATTATAAACACTGAGAGTGGGATTATAAATAATTATAAACACAGAGTGGGATTATAAATCATTATAAATACTGAGAGTGGGATTATAAATAATTATAAACACTGAGAGTGGGATTATAAATCATTATAAACACTGAGAGTGGGATTATAAATAATTATAAACACAGAGAGTGGGATTATAAATCATTATAAACACTGAGAGTGGGATTATAAATAATTATAAACACTGAGAGTGGGATTATAAATAATTATAAACACAGAGTGGGATTATAAATAATTATAAACACAGAGAGTGGGATTATAAATCATTATAAACACTGAGAGTGGGATTATAAATAATTATAAACACAGAGTGGGATTATAAATCATTATAAATACTGAGAGTGGGATTATAAATAATTATAAACACTGAGAGTGGGATTATAAATCATTATAAATACTGAGAGTGGGATTATAAATAATTATAAACACTGAGAGTGGGATTATAAATAATTATAAACACAGAGTAGGATTACTGTATAAATAATTATAAACACTGAGTGGGATTATAAATCATTATAAACACAGAGAGTGGGATTATAAATCATTATAAACACAGAGTGGGCTTACTGTATAAATAATTATAAACACTGAGAGTGGGATTATAAATCATTATAAACACAGAGTGGGATTATAAATAATTATAAACACTGAGAGTGGGATTATAAATAATTATAAACACAGAGTGGGATTATAAATAATTATAAACACAGAGTGGGATTATAAATCATTATAAACACTGAGAGTGGGATTATAAATAATTATAAACACTGAGAGTGGGATTATAAATCATTATAAACACAGAGTGGGATTATAAATAATTATAAACACAGAGTGGGATTATAAATCATTATAAACACTGAGAGTGGGATTATAAATAATTATAAACACAGAGTGGGATTATAAATAATTATAAACACTGAGAGTGGGATTATAAATCATTATAAACACTGAGAGTGGGATTATAAATAATTATAAACACTGAGAGTGGGATTATAAATAATTATAAACACTGAGAGTGGGATTATAAATCATTGTGAACACTGAGAGTGGGATTATAAATCATTATAAACACAGAGAGTGGGATTATAAATCATTATAAACACCAGAGAATGGGATTATAAATCATTATAAACACTGAGAGTGGGATTATAAATCATTGTGAACACTGAGAGTGGGATTATAAATCATTATAAACACAGAGAGTGGGATTATAAATCATTATAAACACAGAGTGGGCTTACTGTATAAATAATTATAAACACAGAGTGGGATTATAAATAATTATAAACACTGAGAGTGGGATTATAAATCATTATAAACACTGAGAGTGGGATTATAAATAATTATAAACACAGAGTGGGATTATAAATCATTATAAACACTGAGAGTGGGATTATAAATAATTATAAACACAGAGTGGGATTATAAATCATTATAAACACAGAGTGGGATTATAAATCATTATAAACACAGAGAGTGGGATTATAAATAATTATAAACACAGAGTGGGATTATAAATCATTATAAATACTGAGAGTGGGATTATAAATAATTATAAACACTAAGAGTGGGATTATAAATAATTATAAACACAGAGTGGGATTATAAATCATTATAAACACTGAGAGTGGGATTATAAATAATTATAAACACTGAGAGTGGGATTATAAATAATTATAAACACAGAGAGTGGGATTATAAATAATTATAAACACAGAGTGGGATTATAAATCATTATAAATACTGAGAGTTGGATTATAAATAATTATAAACACAGAGTGGGATTATAAATAATTATAAACACAGAGAGTGGGATTATAAATAATTATAAACACAGAGTGGGATTATAAATCATTATAAACACTGAGAGTGGGATTATAAATAATTATAAACACAGAGTAGGATTACTGTATAAATAATTATAAACACTGAGAGTGGGATTATAAATCATTATAAACACAGAGTGGGATTATAAATAATTATAAACACTGAGAGTGGGATTATGAATCATTATAAATACTGAGAGTGGGATTATAAATCATTATAAACACTGAGAGTGGGATTATAAATAATTATAAATACTGAGAGTGGGATTATAAATCATTATAAACACTGAGAGTGGGATTATAAATAATTATAAACACAGAGTGGGATTATAAATAATTATAAACACAGAGTGGGATTATAAATCATTATAAACACTGAGAGTGGGATTATAAATCATTATAAACACAGAGTGGGATTATGAATCATTGTGAACACAGAGAGTGGGATTATAAATCATTGTGAACACTGAGAGTGGGATTATAAATAATTATAAACACTGAGAGTGGGATTATAAATCATTATAAACACAGAGTTGGATTATAAATAATTATAAACACAGAGTGGGATTATAAATCATTATAAATACTGAGAGTGGGATTATAAATAATTATAAACACTGAGAGTGGGATTATAAATAATTATAAACACAGAGTGGGGATTATAAATCATTATAAACACTGAGAGTGGGATTATAAATAATTATAAACACAGAGTAGGATTACTGTATAAATAATTATAAACACTGAGAGTGGGATTATAAATCATTATAAACACTGAGAGTGGGATTATAAATCATTATAAACACAGAGTGGGATTATAAATA
>NC_083484.1:17354077-17371577 GCF_030014155.1 Tachysurus vachellii | reverse complement strand
GGTGTGTTTAATCCAGCTGTAAGTCTCTATAATACCTCTGTTTGGTGTTTAATATTGCAGTGACCTCTTCAATAAGTATGTAATTCAAATAGTCATTAATGCAGACGTCTGGTCTGTAATCGGCGCTTTGATCGAGCCTGGCAGTGTCTACAACCCGTCTGAGTCTCCGTCAAGCGTCAACGTCGTCAGCACAGCAGCGGTTCTGCAGAGGAGTCCGTGGCCATTCCTGAGGAATACGCTGTGGAGAGAAGAACACTCAAAACACAGAACACCAACAAAACCCCTGAAGCTTCTGAGCTTCTCACTGAAAGATTTTTCTGTCTGAAGAAATAGTGATTTAATGAGATCATAATGTTATAAATCACAAATCTGGAGTCAGATGTGTGTAAAGTCACAGCCACAAACCACTCACAAACAGAACTGAGACTCTCAGCCACAAACAACCAGAACTCACAACTGCAGTAATTAAAGCACTGATATCATGTGGTAAAAAACTTAAAGCACATTATTAGTTGTAATGAACAATAATCATGTTGATGGTGAGATTGGTGTTTCATCATCGTTCAGCCTGTGTTAATTTAATATGGTGGTGTTTCTCTGAGCGTTAATGCTTTAATGACACACACATCTCCTCAGCCTCCTGTTTAAAGTGTCCATACAAACGAAGCAAGCTGCCTTTAAGTGACGCTGTAAAACTACCCGCCGTTTTCACACCCTGTTTCATGACTCAAAACATTCCAGCACACAATCCAGTGAAACCTGAGAGCATCTCCACATCGCAGCACCAGCGAGCCGTTCGGTCGTGCGGGGGACGAAATGCTGAGATCTGTGTTCATAGAGGCTGAAAAATGAGAACAACCTTCCTCAAGAAACAGAGGGTTCTGGTCCTGAGCCTCTGAGGCACTTTATTATTATACAGAAAACAAAAAGAGAAATGCTGCACAGCTCCAGAGAAAGTCGAGACACTTCCTCACACTATTCTCTAAACTATGAACCATAGCAGATCGTTTCGTGCCCCTGCGGTGGTCCCCTTATCCTTAGTTTTATCTAACCCGTGTTTTCACCTGTGAACGTCAATATACTGGCCTTTAAATGTACATAACTGACCTGTAATGACCTTTTAGTCACTACATGCACACGTAGCACCCTACAGACACAGCACACGCTCCCAGAACAGTGGGATTTATCAGAAAGATTTCAAGATTTTAAGAGGTTTAAGAAAAGAATCTAAAATTATTTTATGAAGAGTGTAAACTTTTTTGATAGAAAGTGAGGAACGTGTCTCGTGTCTCACCACTTCGGCTGCTGTGTCCTCGCATCTTCCTCGCCAGTACATCAGATGGCGTCAGATCAGATACCAGCATCTCCGGTTCATCTTAGGAGAAACACAAACAGGGTGAAAGTCATGTCATGTGAGGGATTAAATATGACTTGAGCATGATAAAACTGAGCTCTGAGTCATGTTTCATTCCCATTTAATCTGATCTCAGCTTCATCATATACTTAAAAATTAGAAGAGTTACGATCTTTACTTCAGAGAAGAGAAGGAAATGTCCCTGAGGTGAAACGCGAGGTCAGAGATCATGTCACTAGAGTGTGACATCATGGGTTCCAATAAGAGCTCATTACACTGAAAATTTCACTACACTGTAAACTTATGACATCATGGAGGCTGTAATATACATTCCGATGACTTTGGTATGAATGGTATGGATTACGGTACTTATGGAGCTGAAATGTGATATAACATTACTTTGACCACACCCACTTACCAGTGCTGAAGGTAAAGGTCATGGTTTCATTGCCACTGTCCGGCAGTGTCCCATCCCTCCTCCCATTTGGCTGCAGCAATACATCCTGGGATTTGTGGTCTTTGCTTTTATAGCCTTTAGAAGTCTGAGACTTGTACTTGCGTGTGCTGATGCGTATGACGCCGTGGACGAGCCGGCACTCGGCCTCCTGCTCCTCCAGGTTGTAGTCCTGAGCGATACTGTTGATCAGGTCGCTGATCTCATTCGTCTTGCGTGAGAAGGACAGGTCTGATGTGCACTTGGCTAGCTGCTCGATTTGGTGCAGTTTATAAAGCTCTAGAAGCTTCTTGGTGATTAGTGAGTCTATATCAGTGCCTCCATCATCCACTTCATCCACGTCCAGATCCTCTCTGGAGTAAATGCTAGTGTTGCTAATGGGTCTTTGACTCTCGCCTTTTGTGGTAGATCTGCCGCGTCGAGCCGGAGCGTCAGAGTTTGGCGAGTAAACTACCTTCTTTCCTGCTAAGTAGACATCTCCATAACGGAAACTTCCAGAACTTGGCAGGTGAGTGGTCTTGGGCTCGGATTTGGGCTCGGCACGGTGTGGTTCAGACTCGGATTTGGGTGGTGGGTCGGTGGAACTCTCATTGGGGGGAACGCAGGGCTGCTGACGGCCATAAAAGCCACAGGTGAGGATGCAGCAGATCAGAGCTCGACAGTCTGACCAGGAACATGAGCCACAAGGAGCACTTGGGATCAGTCCGTTAGAGCAGCTTTGGGACGGCTGGGTGTCGATAATGATGGCACGTGGAGGATGAGCAAAGTGCTGACTGCTGGAATAATAATTCCGGCATGAATCCTGGGACATTTTGCGATCTGGACTGGGCGTGTGGTTGTGATAAAGTTCCTGATTATCATGGTAAAAGTGTTGAGTAGCTGTTTGGTGATTCCGGAATGAATCCTGAGTTGTTTTGTGATTCTCTCTGTATGAACCGTGATCGGTGGTGTGATTCTCCCGATATGAAATTATGGTGGTTTTAGCGTAGTGTGGTGAACTGTGGGGCAGCTGTGGCTCAATGATCTGAGAAATATCAGTGTAGTGATGTTGGTACGAGTCCTGATTGGTGTTGCGTTGGTTCCTGTACGACTCCTGCTTGATGGTGTGATGATCTTGGTAAAAGTCCTGATTACTCGAGTTGTCTCTAGTACCGGATCGACTCGACCTGTAACACTCAGACCTGCAGCGTCCCGACCTGTGCGAGTGTGGGCGGGACTTGTGTTTGGTCCCGGTGCTGTGTTCAGGCATTGTACACTTCAGTCAGGACCTGGCAGACACACACACACGGTGGTTACACACTTACATGACTATGTTATCTGTGCAGTAACACAATAAAGAAGTGGACATAACACAATTATCACGTTACAACAAAGTGTTAAATCTGTTTAATGGTTATGAGTCAAAATCTGGTTTCAGTCTAATGAATGATCATTAAAATTGCAATTTATTAGTGGAGCAATACACAACGAGCACTCGTCCAGTCAGCTCAGTGAACTGGAACTCAGTGTTGGATCATCAGTGATAAACATCACTGGATATCATACAAATAAAACATCGTGTAAAGACGATAACAAGGTTACAGCACACACCGGCTGGGGGACATCGAACATTTTTTATGTTTGTGAGAGTTATTGTGTATGTGTGTGTGTGTGTGTGTGTGTGTGTGTGTGTAAGAGATGTAGTCCAGAGTCAAGACAGCTTGACTCATATGTCCAGATGAATATTCTATAATCGAAGCTCTAGGACATGTTGTGTAGCTTTTGATGCCAGGAAGGAGTGAACACTCCCAGACAACTAACACACACACACACACGTGAGGGAAGGGTTCTGTAAGAAGTAGTCTCCAGTGTCAGTGCTCTGTAACAGTGTTTACAGCATACTCATTATTATTACGTTGTTTATCAGCAGGTGAATTAGACTGAATCTGTGATGTGTTTTAATATTAATAATAATGTCACATTAACACAGTCTGCTGCTGCACCAACACTTCCATTTACAGCATTAGGCAGACTTAATAAACTCAATATCACTGAAGAGCTGTGTGTGTGTCAGTGTCTGTGTGTGTCAGTGTGTGTGTCAGTGTGTGTATGTGTCAGTGTGTGTGTGTATGTGTCAGTGTGTGTGTGTATGTGTCAGTGTGTGTGTGTGTGTGTGTGTGTATGTGTCAGTGTGTGTGTGTGTGTGTCAGTGTGTGTGTGTATGTGTCAGTGTGTGTGTGTATGTGTCAGTGTGTGTGTGTATATGTGTCAGTGTGTGTGTGTATGTGTCAGTGTGTGTGTGTATGTGTCAGTGTGTGTGTGTATATGTGTCAGTGTGTGTGTGTCAGTGTGTGTGTGTGTCAGTGTGTGTGTGTGTCAGTGTGTGTGTGTGTCAGTGTGTGTGTCAGTGTGTGTGTGTGTGTCAGTGTGTGTGTGTCAGTGTGTGTGTGTGTGTGTCAGTGTGTGTGTGTATGTGTCAGTGTGTGTGTGTGTCAGTGTGTGTGTGTATGTGTCAGTGTGTGTATGTGTGTGTCAGTGTGTGTGTGTCAGTGTGTGTGTGTGTCAGAATCTGAAGTCTGACTTAAACATCTGTTTGTAATCACAGTTGATCCTCTAGCAGCTGCTTTAGAGATGAATCTGACCATGTGAAGGAGATGAAGGTGTTTTACAGGGAGTTTACTTTCCCCAGGCTACCAAACACCACTAATGTCAGAAGTACACAGTGTTCAGGTGTGTGTTCAGGTGTGTGTTCAGGTGTGTGTTCAGGTGTGTGTTCAGGTGTGTGTTCAGGTGTGTGTTCAGGTGTGTGTTCAGGTGTGTGTTCAGGTGTGTTGGAGCTTCACTTGCACTTTAGTGTCTCGTGTTTCTGTCCAGACCTCAGTGTGAGGTTCCAACACAGCTCTAATGTACAATGATATAAATATAGACGAGTTTTTAATGTTTTAAACTCAACTGACTTTATTTTACACGCCGCAGACTGCGGACATGAAGGTGTTAATAACGAGTTAGTAAAAGTAAGACTGAGAAAAGTGGAGCGTTTAGTGTTTTACACACACACACACACACACACACACACACACACAGCTCAAGGATTTCAGCTGAATCTCCCACCTTAAACTGATCTTAACTCGGAATCCACAGTCCTGTTAAAACGGAATAAACAGTGTGTGTGTGTGTGTGTGTGTGTGTGTGTGTGTGTGTGTGTGTGTGTGTGTGTGTGAGCTCACCTCATAGACTCGACAGGAACTCTGGTGTTGTGCTCAGTTCGCGCTCGCGGCGATTCCGATGGCGGAAGTGTGTTTTTGTGATTCAAGCGATTTCTTTTTCTTTCTTAAACACACCTTCTGTCCGTGTTTATTATTATTAACACTCCATAAAACCGCGCTCACACACACACACACTGCCCACATACATACATACATACAGACACACACACACACTCACTCACACACTCTCTCACACACACACACACACACACTCCTCCTGGTTATTGGACGCGGTTTGTTTCTGACTCTTCCTGTGAGTTTACCTGAGCCGCAGGTAGTGTGCGTGCGCGCGCGCAGAGTTCACGCGCACCGAGAAGCTGCAGGATCACATCTGACTCTCTAACTTTAGGCTCTACATTTTTACTCCTTACACAGACACACACTCACACACACAGACACACACTCACACACACTCACACACACTCACACACACTCACACACACTCACACACACAGACACACACTCACACACACAGACACACACTCACACACACAGACACACGCTCACACACACAGACACACGCTCACACACACAGACACACACTCACACACACTCACACACACAGACACACACTCACACACACAGACACACACTCACACACACTCACACACACAGACACACACTCACACACACAGACACACACTCACACACACTCACACACACTCACACACACAGACACACACTCACACACGCTCACACACACAGACACACACTCACACACACAGACACACACTCACACACACAGACACACACTCACACACACACACACAGACACACACTCACACACTCACACACACAGACACACACTCACACACACAGACACACACACACACACACTCTGCCCCAGAACCTTCGTTAGTTCTTTAAGGAACTATTTTAAAAACATTTACCTGAAAATTGATCAGAAAAAGAAATATATTTAAACACTTTTGGCTTCTGAAAAGCCTGTAAAAGAAAAACAGGTGTAAATGAATTGAGATTAATGATCATTATTCTGGATGGTAGTTAAAAGTTTACTTGTATGATAACATCACTGCTGTAAGGGATAAAGCTTATTATTATTATTCTTTTTTTATTAGATACTTTTTACTATAATAAACTTATTTTCACGTTTCTTTACGTTTTATTTCAGTTTCAGTGTCAGCAGAGATGAAATAAAAACACCACTAAAGACTTCATTATTTTGAAGTTAACGATGATGACTTTGGAGATTTATGATGTAAAACTTTAATTGAGACTGTATATTTGGGCTGTGCTGAGACGCCCCCTTGTGGTTGCAGTAGGATCTGAGCGGCTGCATGATGTGTCACGTGATGCAGCTCCAACACAAGAACAATTGATCTCCTTCTCATTAACATGACCACGCCCCCCGCCCCTTATCGCTTTTTTTTCATTAGTAATTCATAATGTTTCATTTAGATACTGAATCACATGAAATGTCTATTTATAATATTGCATGTGAAATCTAGATATAAATAAACTGATAAAATTTCACTGCTACTTGCACACAATATAAAACCATGGAATGAGTCATGAGAAGGCATGAAAAACTTTACTTACACAATTAAACACAACAGAGTCACACCATCACAGAGTCACTTCACAATCTCTGTTACACCTGAACCGCCTTTAACACTGATGCATTATGGGTAACCTGGAGCCAGGACACGCATCAGGATTCTTTTGTTTAAAATCCAAACGCTTTGATTCATTAGGTGTTGAAGTACATTTAAGATTATTCGGATTATCGCACACACAGTATACCATGATTATTAATACACATCAACGCTGTGTTCAGGACTTTTAAATTATTAAAATGTATTTGTTTATTTATTAACATGGTGAACATGTCAGTGACGTTCATTTTACCTCCATAAAGATGTTGAATCTATAAACACATATCTGAGTGTAAACTGCAGGACCAGTGAGTCACTGATTCAGTGTTTCAGACTCGGATTCATCCATCTGAAAGACTCATAATCCCCAAAATCTCCCCCAAGCTGGAATTCTGTGACATCATTTTAACACGATGAGGGAAACAGAGACAATTTTGCCATCAAATCCATCTAAAATAAGAGCCACAGAGGAGCAACAGCTTGTGATTATTTTGGACAATAAACCTCAAACAGAATGCGTTTGATGAGCGCGACATCACGTGTGATTACACTATCAGCTGCCGTATGCTGGTTTGATCTGCTACACCTGAACACTTTTACACATACTAAATGTTCAGCTGTGTGGGAGCGAAAATCATTAAACAATGCTCACAGGTTTCAGGTCCTAGCAGGTACTAAAAAATCAGCTTGTGGGAAATGGTGACAGATTTTCTTCTTTTTCTTAGCATTTGTGTGAGAAAGAATGATGTCATGTAACAGAAAAGTGTTCATCCCTAACCCACTCAGCTCTCTAATCTCAGTCCCAATGATGTCACAAACATCTCTGATGTCAACGCATATCACATGCAAAACTGTGTGTGTTCTCTGGGACGGAGGAGCAAACCTGTCAATCACAGCCAATCATGGGCATCTTTGAGCTCATGCATGTGAAAGGGGGCTTCTGTCACACGGAATTATTTAAAAAAATTCTTTGTAAATCAAAAGAGATTATTAGTATTTTACTGCAATTTAAAATACATTGTGAATGAAGACATTATTAAGATTGATATGAAGCTTATAACAAGCCAACACTATAGACTCAGCTGAACTGAGTTGAAGCTAATTGAGTTTATTTTGGGACTGTGATAATGAGGCCTAATCAGGTGCCTACTGAGTGATAATATCAGAATTTGTCCAATCACAATCAACTAAAATATCCTGGCTTATTAATTCACAGCAATATGGTGCACGTGTGTGTATGTGTGTGTGTGTATGTGTGTGTTTAGGTGGCAGTGTAGAAGGCGCAGCAGCTCACACTCTTTTGGCCAGACGAAACATCTTTTCCATAGTTATCTGATTGTGAATCCTCACACTTGATTGGTGGGGAGTTTTCAGTGCTGGACTCATCACGTGACACACGTCTGCGTTTACACACCGCGGTGTATGCCACAGACTCCGCCCAGTCATCCTCACGCACTTTGTCCTGACTATTGTTGTTACTTGGCCGAGGTGACCAGGGCAAACTGGTAGGTATCTTGTTCTGGTAGCTGACCTTTGACCCCCAGCCAGTGGCCATAGAGGCAAAGGCGGATTCAGAGTAGCAGGTAAGGGCACGAGAGCTCAGGGCGTAGGGCAGGAACTCAGACTCGTATGGCTGCTGCACCGGGGTCACGAGCCAGCGGTGGGATGCAGTACACTCCTCCGGAGGCTGCAGCGTGCGCTCAGCGCTGTAGAAACGACTTGGGGGCAAAGCGTTCACAAACTGGTCATGCAGGAACGGCTGCACCGGGTAGCGAGCACTCGAGACAAGCTGGTGAGTGCGCGGGGAATCAGCAGGGGGCGGAGTTAACCTTTCACCCTCAGGAGCCGTGTACATCCTTCAAAAACACAGAGCAAGACAAGATTCTGTTCTGTGCCCCTAAAATATCTTCAACCTGAATGTAAAAACGTTAGACACCAACACTGGGCTGGATTTAGATCCACTGGGATGGAGTAATTAGATTAGATTAATTAAATACAGTTCAATAATAAGTAGAAGAGGAAGAAACTGACGAGTCGTAGTTGTCTCTAAATCCTTTGGCGAATGGATTGTGGTCGATCTTCAACTGTGTGATCTACAGAACAAACAAAACACTGTAATTAAAATCTCATTTAAATATGAATAAAATGTATTGGTCACATGATCAACAGCAATCAAACAGGTACACACATACAGATATACAGACTGTGTGTGTGTGTGTGTGTGTGTGTGTGTGTGTGTTCTGTACATCAGTGTTCTGATATGCAGTGACAGCGATGAACTGGCTCTCAGGGAAGACAAATGTCTGTGTGCGTGTCTCTCTCTCAGAGTCCAGACCATCAGCAGGAACCTCAGCGATGTGAAGCCGTGGCTGATATTTATGCAGCGACTGCAGGACGATCATCTGAGCAAAATATACATCATCATCATCACGATCATCATCGTCATCATAGTCATCATCATCCCCATCATCATAATTTTCAGTGATGTGACCTGAAGATGATGGTGATGATGATGATGATGATGGTGATTTATTGTTTATTTCACACACAAATAAAGACATACAGACCAGTACAGCTGAAATACCTGCATCTGTGTGTGTTTGTTACCTGTGTGTGTTACCTATGTATGTGTGTGTGTGTGTGTGTGTGTGTGTGTGTGTGTGTGCTACCTATGTGTGTGTTACCTGTGTGTGTGTGCTACCTATGTGTGTGTTACCTATGGGTGTGTTACCTGTGTGTGTTACCTATGTGTGTGTTACCCGTGTGTGTGTGTATTACCTGTGTGTTACTGTTGTTTGCGCCTTTATTGTTGGTCAGTTTCAGTTTGCCAAATGAAATTTCCTGCCGCATCCAGTGTGCTCCAGTGTTCGGAGATTCAGGGTGAATATAAATCTTATTCCCTACAACACGCATACACAAACAGGTAACACACACAGTTAACACACACACACACAGGTAACACACACACAGGTAACACACACACAGTTGACACACACAGATAACACACGCACACACAAGTAACACACACACAGGTAACACACACACACACAGATAACACATATTACACACTGTTGTTACAGTGATTGTGTATAAGAATATTTCTACAAATAAGTAAAATATCAAAAAAGAAAATCAACTTCTTCATAAATGACTAGTGACACTACACACAGTGTGAAATATTTATTCAACAAAAAAAAAGAAAATAATAATAAAATAAAAAATAAAAAAATAAATAATGTGACAAAATTCAGTATATAATACTTTGTTTGTTGTTTATTACCCTGCAGGTTGTTATCAGCTTTGCCGCATGTCACCCATTTTCCTCCCTGAAATCTCCAGTGATTAGGATCAGCGAGTGTGATCTCCACATACACATTATAGTGAGAGGAAACACTCAGACCTGAAATACTGAAACTCAGGAAGGGAAACATCCTCCTGTATATACACACACACACACACACACACACACACACACACAGGAGTAATTCATTTTTAATTAGATTAGAATTCAGTGTAAGTGAAGAGTGTGTGTGTGTGTGTGTGTGTGTGTGTGTGTGTGTGTGTGTGTGAACTGTGTTATTATTTTAAGCTGTAAGAAGTGCAGTGTTTTAAAATGCAGATTAACAGGAGATTCTATCTCTCAGTGTTACTCAGGGTCTTTTCTAAACTATTTTTCTTACCTATAAATTTGCTGAGATTTAAAAATAAAACTCAGTCCAACAGTAACACAGAGACACACACCGGTGATGTAGGTGTTAATTAAACATTCCTGTTTATTCTGGTATAAAATAAAATAAGTTTACATATAAAAATAAGTTAAATAAAAGAAGATTAAAAAGTCGAAATGTTTCTTTTTTCTCATTTTAATGTGTGATAAAATAAACTGAAATAATTTTCTCTCACACAATCATCTCAATCTCACAGATTACAGAAATCTAATGAACTGAGTTACAGCATCGCGGATTTTATAAAACACAATAATATACATTCACATATTATTTGTATAAAAACAAACACCAGCTCATCATCAGATTAGATTTTACTAGCTTGTAAATTTTCAAAATTTTGAATAAAAAATGTCTTTCTCTCTCTCTCTCTCACACACACACACACACACACACACTTACTTTAAACAAAGCATGATTTCTGTGGTCAGTTTCACTCTCATAAACAATAGTGAAGATTTAATAGAATTTCTTTCTGAAGGAAATTATGATGGATCGAGTGACATAAAATATTCAATTACTTAAAACTAAAATTTAGAATGTAACACTAAAGGGACTTAACACACACACACACACACACACACACACACACACAGGATCTTGTACTGTATCAGGATTTTAGAGCTAAAGACTGATGTAATAAATGAACATGACACAGACCCATGAATGTTTTAAATTATTAAAAGGTTCAGTGAATCTTAAGAACACAATTTTAGCTCAACATCTGAAATAAAAACCAGTAAATAAAAGTAAATTTTGGAGTAAATTAAAAGTGGCAAGATAAATTTATTTATTTAAATACAAAACAAACACTATAAAATACAATTACACACACACCCACACACACACCCACACACACACACACACAGACATGATTTTATCCCAACATGAGTTCAGTGTCTTATTAAACTTTCCTGATCTTGGATTATGTCACTGAGCCGTGTGTAATAAACGTCACAGTTACATGCCGGTGTGAGTTTTGTTTTAAAGCTGCAATAAAGATTAAAAATTTGCTAAAAGGAAGTTTTATTTCTCAGCACTTCTCACAGCGGCATTAGGGGAACCCCAGGGTTCTGTCGCTTCACTCAAATCTGTGATTTTATTTTAGTTTTGTTTCAGAAAAAATCAGTCCAACATTATCAAAATAATATTTCTTTTTTAATGTTTTATTTATTTTCAGAATAATTGAGTGTGATATAAATTACTGAATAACAACAAAACACATCAATCTGGAAATTAGAGTTAAAACTCTCTAATAAAAACTTATTATTTAGGAATATTTCTCTCCATATGTATTGTTGGATCTGAGTGATTATGTTTACTGAGAAGGGTCAGGGGTCGGGGTCAAAGGTCAGAGAAAGATGCAGGTGTGTGTAAAAGTAATCAGTAAAATGAGCTCAGAGTGTATGTGATGTGTGTGTGTGTGTGTTGGTGCTCACCTGCCCTGCTTGGTGATGATCATCTCGGTCTGATGTCGGTGGAATTTGAGCCAGAGCGCGCGGTTACAGAGGTACACCTGAGCTCTCCGGTCCCCGCGCGCGCACAGATCCGCGCCGTCGTATGCAGGAGTGTACAGGTTCGCGGATCCGTGCGTGAACTGATGATAAGCGGCTCCGAACGCCGCGTGCGATGTTGAGGATGAAGAGGAAGATGAGGAGGAAGAGGATGGAGAGGAGAAGCCGTAATGGAGAGATGCTGCACACCTGGAAACACCTGGGCCGCTCCGGGCTGGGTAGGGCAGGAAGTGAGCCGGACTCGGGCTCGAGATATCCTGGCTGGTGTTGGACGGGATAAAGTACGCGGGGCTCGAGCTCGAGGCGGCTCCGTCAACAGGGAACGAGGATAAAACTTCGTCAAAGTGCGCGGCCGGAGCTTTGGGCTGATCCGCTCCGCCAGCGCGCGCGCCTTCACCTGGCATGACCCGGATATGAATCACTCTGACCTCCTGCGTAAAAAGATCCAATTTTGGTGAAGATGATGATGATGATGATGATGATGATGGTGCTGATTAAGACTATCTGATTATCCTCCTGACTCCTTATCCAGGTGAGTCTCCTTCTGTCTGCAGCCAGGATTTAAATTCTCTCAAAAGAAACATTAAAGTAAGTAAACTGTAATAAAGAGATTTAGTTCTGTAATAAATATAAAAGCTTCTCATGACACACAGAACTGTAAGTGAAGTCGTGGAGCATCGCTGATGAATCAGTGTAGAGGGTTAGGAGCAGATTTAAGATGCAGTGTTGACTCCGCCCTCTTTACCTCTCTTACACTGTAAAACCTCTCTTTCTATGCAAATGAGAAGGCGTGGCTTTCAACATGACGGACATCATTACAGCGCAAAGGACTGATAAAACCTCACGAGGACACGGAGCAAATATTATACACCTTAGGTGAGTAATTATTATTATTATTATTATTATTATTATTATTATTATTATTATTATTATTATTATTATTATTATTAATAATAATAATAATTAAGTTATTTATTTATTTATTTTTAATTATAGTTTTTGATGCTGGAGGTTTTAGTAATCATTTCAGGTTATTTTAATGATTATAATAATTTACATATACAATATTTTTTCATTATTTATATTACATTTTAGCGAATCTTATTGGGTTAAAATCATGAGTCGTTTTTTTTTTAATCTCAGACGCTGAGCTGAGCTCTATAAACTAAACTAAACTAAACTAAACTAAAATAAACTAAACTAAAATAAAATAAACTAAACTAAAATAAAATAAACTAAAATAAAATAAAATAAAATAAAACGAATCTCTCTCTCTCTCTCTCTCTCTCTCACTCTCTGTCTCTCTCGCTCTGTCTCTATGTTCAGTTCTTTTTCTTTGTGATGGTGGTTAAACACCTCACACTCTTCCTCACACTCTTCCTCACACTCTTCCTCACACTCTTCCTCACACTCATCCTCACACCCCTCTCTTCTTTCATACACAATAAGCTTATGAACAACGTTTTATATTTAAAATCTAAAAACTATTTTAATCTAAGGATTCTTTTAATGATCGATTAAAAAAGCTTGAAGTGTTTGATATAATTTCATATCCAAAGCTATAACTTATAGTAATACTACAACTAAACGGTTTATTATAAACATAAATGTCTCTCTCTATAAAAGACAGACAGAATCTTTAAATAATTATCAAAACTAATAACCGCTCTTTATCTTTCAGTACACGCAATAAAATTCATGAAATTATTATTATTTTAACTGTAATCATAAACACACACACACACACACACACACACACACACACACACACACACACACACACACACACACACACACACACTTTATGGACAGAGTTCAGTGTAAGTTTGGAAGTCTAATGTTATTTTCTCTATAATTATATATATAAATAATTTATATAAAGCAGAGTTTAATATAGAAATATTAACAGGACAGTCATTAAAGTTTAGCTCAGAGACGGCACACACTAACCAACACACAACACTTAATACAAAACTACACTATTATTATTATACATATTATTAGTATATAATTATATACAATAGTAATATATATTATATATAATGTTTTGTGTATTGTGGTATATTATGTGAGTTGTGTACTTGCCGCTGTAACAGAACAGGAGGATTACTGAATAATTATAGATTAATAATACACACTCAGCACAGTGTGTTCATTAGAGTGTTAGTGAGAGATAATTCGCTGTGTTTCTCATCGTAATCCCACACCTGAAAATGAAAGAAACATCTAGAAATCCTGAGAGAGCACACTGACTCATGTCAGGTGTTAACAATCTGATGTGATGTGATACTGAAGTCTGAGTCATTTCATTGGTTTGAAAGAATTGGTCAACGTCTGCTTTTTCCCCCAAACTCCATAAAACACTGCATCTTAATTTACATGTTTATTTTTTTATTTATTATTTATTACACAAGCATAGGAACAATTTAACATTCACACATAATCTTATCTCAAACACAAATCTACACAGTTTCTCACACACTTCTTTCAGTGTCAACATCTCACACATCTCACACTTCTTCTGTGTGTGTGTGTGTGTGTGTGTGTGTGTGTGTGTGTGTGTAAAGTCTCAGCTCTACCCACTATTTATGTCATTCATGATAATTAAGGATAATTAAGAAGAATCTTTCTGTTGGTAAAGATGATAACGTGTGCTGGTGTAGAAGTTCTCTGTGACCTCAACGTGACACATGGAAACGTTGCCATGTTGTTGTCAGAGCTGATAATCAGCCGAGCAAACACATGCGACACACACGGCAGGCGCTCGCTTCCAGATCAGACCACAGCTCCTCTCCCCACTGTCAGGATTAATAACCCGTCTCATTAACACGTCTTCACACCGGACACACACACACACAGCTAAGCCACATTAAAGAGAATTTTTTTACAAGCATTTATGCGTGTGTATGTGTGTGTGTCTATGTGTGTGTGTCTATGTGTGTGTGTCTATGTGTGTGTGTCTGTATGTATGTGTGTGTACGTGTGTGTGTGTGTGTGTGTGTGTACGTGTGTGTGTGTGCCTCATAAAGGGCAACATGTGTAATTGAGAAGAGGAAAGTGTGGGCAGAATGTGTGTGGTTGAGAGGTTGTGGGTGCTGATTGTTTGTGTGTGTGTGTGTGTGTATAAACTTGTAAATGTCATGTATCCTTGTTTGCCTTTATCATATTATGGAGGTAGAAGCAAAACTAGCGCATTATCAGGAAATGAGTCAATAAATCTTCAACATTGTTCCCCTACATGTTTTTTTGATGAATTATCTAAAAAGACGCTTATTGTTTGTGTGTGTGTGTGTGTGTGTGTGTGTGTGTGTGTGTGTGTGTGTTCCTTACCACACTGACACCTGCATCTTGTTTGCAGATACGTGTGTGCATGTGAGTGTGTGTTTATGTGCATCTGAGGGTATATCTGACTCATTCTGAGTTGTTTGCAAACACACACTCACACACACACACACACACACACACACACACACACACACGCACACACACACTAATAAATTACTAATAAATAATAAATGACATGTTTATTTTAACACAGTCTGAAATATAATGTATATAAATGTATATAAATATACATCTGAGTCTGTGCCTGACCAAGGTGTGTGTGCTGTTTGTTGTCATGGCAAGTGTGTGTGTGTGTGTATATGAGTGTTTGTGTGTGTGTGTTTGTGTGTTTGTATGTGTTTGTGTTTCAGATATTAAATGTCATATTTAACAAATGTTTTAGGTTGTGGGTTTGTTAATGAACTGATTTACATGTTAAGTGAGAGTTTAGCTATAATCCCACTCTGTGTTTATAATGATTTATAATCCCACTCTGTGTTTATAATGATTTATAATCCCACTCTCAGTGTTTATAATGATTTATAATCCCACTCTCAGTGTTTATAATGATTTATAATCCCACTCTCAGTGTTTATAATGATTTATAATCCCAATCTCTGTTTATGATGATTTATAATCCTTATATAAATCATCATAAACACCCAGAGTGGGATTATAAATCATTATAAACACAGTTGGATTATAAATATCATAAACACAGAGAGACTCCACAAACCTTGTGAGCATCCAGACATTCCAACACTCTATGCCCATGAACCCTCCAATTAAAGGGTAACTAGTACTCTGTGTAGTTTTTATGAAGATAATTTGTACTTTTACTTAAGAACCTTTTCAACAGAAGCACTTTTACACTTATACATTAGGGATTATTTCAGCAGTGTTACAGTACTTGTATTTTCAGTTTCTGTTCCACCGCTGTTACCTACAACATTATCTATCAGATTGCTTGGTTTTAAATTAATAATCAGAATTTTTTGCTTGACATTCTCAAAAAAAAAAAACCCTCAGAAAATTGTGCTGTATTTCCTTTAGCCAGAGATTTATTTTCCTTAGTCACATTTGTATGTCAATCTGTCTGACAAATGCCATAAATGTAAATGTAAAATTTCCACTGGAATAATTCACAAAGTCCTCACTGCTACAAATAGGTGATGTTTGGCTGCTTGTCCAGTGTTTTTATTCCTAATTAAATTTTCTACAGCATTAAATAAAAAGTTTGGATTATGTTTGTTATCTTTAATAAGACTGGAGAAATACACTGATTTAGCAGCACTAAGAGATTAATGCTTTAATGCTAAATTAAACACTGATCATTTAGTTTGACACCATTTATGTTTTAATTTCCTAGTTGAATGTTTTAAAGTGTATTTGTTGTCATTGTATGTGGATTAGCCTGCTTGTCCGGCCCCTGGCCCGGGCTCCGGCTCTGGATTGTCACCGATTAACTAGAACTGTTCTCAAACTATGTGCTATGCTGCAGGAAATGAGAGCAGCACCTTCTTAAGTGGGATGGACACCGTCCCGAAACTGTCCAGCTTTGCCCTCAAAAGTGCTCCAATTATCTTTTTTTTCACAATTATTTTTATTACTTTTTTCCACATCAAGACCAAAAAACACCCTACAAAAAAATGTAATACCAAAATGAACAATTACAATTGGAACATTTAAAAAAATTATAATAAAAAAAGAAAAAATAATAAACAAATAAAAAATAATAAAAATGAAAATGACATAAAAATACACTTAAATGAGATATAATTTTGATAATACAGTAATAACTTAAAAAATTGCAACAATTCAGTGTTCTTTAACCTTGTTTTGCTCGGGTCCAAAGTTATTCTGCTGTCAAGTCCACTTGATCGCAGAAGTGTAGAAAAGGAGTCCAGATGTTATAAAAGTCATTTAACTTGCCTTTGCTCCAATTATCTTGAAAGACCACATAGTTTTTGTTGCACCACCTTCACATCCAGCAGTTCAGCAACCATAATCCCACACACAAACCAATGGCTAGTGTCGCTGTGATTGACAGGGGAAAGAGAGTAGGTCTCTCCACCTCAGGGAAGAGTTAAACAGCATATATGAGTCAGTCTGTGTGTGTGTGTGTGTGTGTGTGTGTGTGTGATTGATCTGTGTATCTCCATTAACACTTATGAAAAAGGGGAAAATCTCGGCTGCTGTTCTCAGTTTCATGTGTATGTGTGTGGGAGGTGTAAGAAAAAATAAATTGTTGTTTTTTTTTTTGTCTTG
>NC_083484.1:17336577-17344077 GCF_030014155.1 Tachysurus vachellii | reverse complement strand
TTCTTAGAAATTTCAGGACTCCTCTCTTCAGGTAAATTCTCATAAATTCTCTGTTTGCTGTTAAATAAGAGAACAGTCTTATTATTATTATTATTATTATTATTATTATTATTATTATTAGTCCATCTAAAGTGTATACGTGTATATAGTGTTTAGTCTCATGTACATCTTTTATAATTTTATTGTAAAGGATTATAAAAAAAATGAATGTTTTTGTTCTGACAATAATATAGAAAACATAAAGTGAACATCTGTAAAAACATTTGTAATTAAAAAATAAAAGCTGCCTAATGCTTTCAAACACTACAGAAATGTAGACTTATCAAAGTCAGTCTCATTAAATTAATTATCATTATTATTAAAGCGGAATAATAACAAACAATCTGATTGGTATTTAGAGAGATATAGTAGAGTTGTGTTATAGTGTTGATGCAGTCGGCTGCACATCTGTAACTATCACTAACTATCTTTACTAACAGATAAAGTTTGGTCATTATTAATGGCAGACAATCGAATTAAATATTAAAAGTTTAATGTAAATGCAGTTTTATATTTTAAAATGTATAAGGAAGGAAGTTGTACAGGTGAAACACAACTATTATTTTTTTTAATACTTAAAATTTAAGGCAAATTGAGCAGAGTTTTATCTCTAAATGATTTTCGGTCCAGAATCAGAAAATAAAACTTTGTACACAAATAATTAAAGATTTAATTTAGCCTTTGAGACCAGATAGCATAATAATAATAATAATAATAATAATAATAATAATAATAATAATAATAATAATAAACTGACACACGAACAAATATTTAACAATAATATAATAAGTGTTTTATTGTATTCTCACTTTTTTGTTTTATGTTTATGAAACTTTCTTAAACATAATTAATTAGTTACAATAATTGACTGTGCAGTGGGGGGGGGGGTTGCGGGTCACGGTGTCTTAGTGGTTATCACGTTCCCCTCACACCTCCAGGGTTGGGGGTTCGATTCCCACCTCCGCCTTGTGTGTGTGGAGTTTGCATCTTCTCCCCGTGCCTCAGGGGTTTCCTCCGGGTACTCCGGTTTCCTCCCCCGGTCCAAAGACATGCATGGTAGGTTGATTGGCATCTCTGGAAAATTGTCCGTAGTGTGTGAGTGAATGAGAGTGTGTGTGTGTGTGTGTGTGTGTGTGTGTGTGTGCCCTGTGATGGGTTGGCACTCCGTCCAGGGTGTATCCTGCCTTGATGCCCGATGACGCCTGAGATAGGCACAGGCTCCCCGTGACCCGAGGTAGTTCAGATAAGCGGTAGAAGATGAGTGAGTGAGTGAATTTTAGATCTTCACCTTTTATTTTTTCTCAGATCCAGATTTGAGAATTCACTGTGCAGTAAAAATGTAAACTGGGTTAAATGTAAAGTGTTAAAACTGGTCCCAGGTCAGCCGGCACTCTGTACACACGTGTTATTGACGCAGGCGGAAGTTGATCTTTCTGCCCAATCAGCGGAGGGATTCTGTGTCCCGCTTACTGACCAATAAGAGTGCAGGAGGCGGGAGCAGCGTGTGTTATTAGTGTGACATTGAGCGTGTAGCCGTTATGTGAGTGTTATAACACGTTATAGTGAGCAGTGTGTAGCTGAATTAATTCACTCATGGAGACTTCAAACTCAGGTAACAGCCCTCACACCGTGCACAGGTTAGCCTTAAACACCGGGACAATGATTTATTAGTAAACGCTAATAAAGCTAGCTAGTTAGCTAAGATAGTTAGCTAAGTTAGCTAAGAAAGCTACAACACTGATGTTTGTATTAACGTGATAACTTACAGTTAACGGTAGTGCCTTAGACCTACACATGAATATATATATATATATATATATACACACACACACACACACACACACGCACGAATACAGCACAGAACATCTGTCTCACACACTTGACACACCTTACACACACCTTACACACACCTTACACACACCTTACACACACTTAACACACCTCACACACACTTAACACTAACACACCTTACACACATTTGACACACACTTAACACTAACACACCTTACACACACTTAACACACCTCACACACACTTAACCCTAACACACCTTACACACGCACCCCTAACACACACACACCCCTAACACCCCCCCAACACACACCTTAAACACACCTAACGCACTTAACACACCTAACACCGTAACAATGAGCTGAAGCAGAGATGCCAACTCTGCTAAAGTCTCTAATGCCACAGAAGCCACCAGAAGTCTCCAGGTGATGTCACAGTGTGATTTAATGTTTTTAGAATCATAATTATTATTTATATATCAAAACATGAGGAAAGAACAAATCTATAATATACACAGTTTATTGGCAAAATTGGTTTTGGGACGTCTGCCTTTACATCAGAGGTGTGGAACTCAATAGCACAGGGGGCCAAAACTTATAGCACACTTTAGGTCGTGGCCAAAACAGGATAAACATTTATTGAACAGCTAAAACTAAATCTTTTTTGAACATAAATGTGAATAAAAACAGACAGGCATTTTATTCCAGAATAAATAAAAGTAAACTTTATATAACTTCAAAATATTCCTGTTCAAAATTATACAAGTTACAAGTATGAACATGCTGCAAAACAATTCTGCTGTTCTGCAAAAGTACAAATAAATCAAAACATTCAGTTTTTTTGCTCTTGTGCCATTTTACAAAAAAGAAACTTAAACTTTAAATATTTTGATCTCCATAAAATCTGTCATTATATCATACAAATTCAAATTATGAGAATGGTCCAAAAAACCCTGGAAATATAAATAAAATTTGTGATTTTCAGCAAAAGTAAAAAAAAAAAAAAAATCAAAACATTGTTTTTTTTGCGCTTGTGCTATTTAGTCAGAACTGGATGCTTGGCATCTTGGCACCAAGTTGGTTTCGGTTTGGTGTGTTTAGGTTCTGTGTTGTGGAGATTCTCAGGATGGACTGCAGGTGTTCATCAGTGAGACGTCTCCTGTGTGCTGTTTTGTTCATCTTCATCACTAGGGCTGGGCAATTAATTGAAAAGTAATCGAAATTGACATTCAGAACCTATAATCGATCAAATTTTTCCAGGTCAATTATTTCGATTACTTTCCCATTAAAAACACTACCGCGTGTGGAGTCACGTGACCCCGCTCCGTTACGTTACGTTATTCCGCCGACATGTCGAGCATGGAGAGCTTAAACACTCAGACAACTGAGCAACAAGAGCAGCTTGTACCAAAGAAAAACGCAGTCTCCGTCATTTGGACACATTTTGGCTTCAGTAAGGATGACATGAACAAAATGAAGTCAGATGTAGACACTGTAGAAAAAACAGTTTCGACGCCCAAAGGTAACACCACCAATTTGTTTCAACACTTGGAGTGCAATCACGTTACTGAATATGAACAGTGCATGGCTCAAAAAAAACAAAAAGAGACTGACAAGTGCTCAGTAACAAGTGTCTCCGCAAAGCAGATGTCGATAACAAATGCATTCACAAATGCCACACAGTATGAGAAGAGTTCAAGAAGATGGAAAGAACATCTTCTTGAACTCTACAGTGGCTACAGTGGAGCGAAGCTATACAAGAGTTATTTTATTTAGAAGAGATACTGCTTATTTTTTACTTTTAATATGAAAAACATTGAAAATAATTTATTTTGTTTCCAAAAGTGCAAGTTATTTATTTTTATGTTCAACATTGTTCAACAGTGATGTTCAATAAATAATCATAGATAGTAGATATGTGTGTTTCCTTCAATTATTTTAAAATCAAGTAATGTACCTTTCATTCAAAAATCTCTCACTTGTAATATGTGAGCATAATTACTAAACAAAACTTGTCAGTGAACTATGAGGGCAAAATAAATAAATAAAATAATCGTTCATTAATCGTAATCGAGTTAAAATGTTCAATTAATCGAGATTTTGATTTTAGGCCAAATCGCCCAGCCCTATTCATCACTGAGAACAGCTTCTCACACAGATATGTGCTACCAAACATGCACAAGGTGCACAAGCAAGCACGAGCTTTGTCTTTACATTAGGGTTGTGTTGTTAGGGACGAGCTTTGTCTTTACATTAGGGTTGTGTTGTTAGGGACGAGCTTTGTCTTTACATTAGGGTTGTGTTGTTAGGGACGAGCTTTGTCTTTACATTAGGGTTGTGTTGTTAGGGACGAGCTTTGTCTTTACATTAGGGTTGTGTTGTTAGGGACGAGCTTTGTCTTTACATTAGGGTTGTGTTGTTAGGGACGAGCTTTGTCTTTACATTAGGGTTGTGTTGTTAGGGACGAGCTTTGTCTTTACATTAGGGTTGTGTTGTTAGGGACGAGCTTTGTCTTTACATTAGGGTTGTGTTGTTAGGGACGAGCTTTGTCTTTACATTAGGGTTGTGTTGTTAGGGACGAGCTTTGTCTTTACATTAGGGTTGTGTTGTTAGGGACGAGCTTTGTCTTTACATTAGGGTTGTGTTGTTAGGGACGAGCTTTGTCTTTACATTAGGGTTGTGTTGTTAGGGACGAGCTTTGACATTAAGGTTGTATACAGTAACAGACGCTTGACTTGATTGACACAGGAATGTTCCCAGGTAACCTGTCGTTCAGCAAGCAGGGCTCCAGACAAAAAAATCAATTAAGGAGACATTGGCTCCCCTTTAGGGGGAAAAACCAGGTGCCAAATAATTTTTTTAAGAGCCACATAACAATAAACTTATTTTTTTAAATGACTTACTTTTATTCATCCTGTTGTGTGTACATCTCCACTCTTTTACAGTTCCAGCATTTTTATCTTGAATATTCTGGGAACTGAAGTTCATGTGGGGACTTAATGTCTTTTCCAACTTACAAACTATATACAGTAGGGCCTACAGTCAAAAGAATTTCTCTTCATGCAGAATCCGAGCCAGTGACACCGACCATAATTATCTCAGCATCACTTGACCACTGAGTGTAGTTTGGCCGCCTCCTCTTCTTTTTTGCAGAAAGCCAGCGTTCTAGTGTTGACACATGGAGTGAATTACGTACTTTAGATTTGATCCTGTTTTGAGCTGAAAAGCCACGTTCACGCTGAGCAGCCGAAATTAGTAGGACAAGCTTTATCTCAACTAGATGCAAAACGTTCTGGAAATCTGTGCAGTAGGGCTCTTTTGTAAGTAGGACTTCCCACAAGCTGCAATAAGATTTATCTGAGAACTGTCCTTTTACAAGAGCTTTCAGCAATCTCCATTCAGCCTGCACAGCACTGATGTCACAACCATTTTACAGCAAGATGTCTCGATACCATTTCAGCAGTGTGTCAATTTCATTTTCTCCAAAAGTGTGGATGTCGTCTGGCCACGAATCACGACAAAAGACTGAGAAGCATCGAATGATCTCTGTCCTTTTTGTGTTTTTGTGCTGTGTTGTCTCTGTCTCTCATCATTACAAACCTCCTTTCAAGTTCCTTAACTGTAATGTCTACAGTTTCGTCTATGAGGTGGTTTAGTTCTTCACTGAAACCTGGGAGATCACAGCCTTTTAGTGGCTGTGTTTAGTATGTTTTGAAAGGAAATGCCCGTGTAGTCAGATGAGGCTGCTTTCTTCTGCCTTCTGGTCTGTTTTTCTCTTTGAGCTTTGTCCTGCTCCACCACATTATCATGCTGAGAAACTGAATTTAAGTTTGTGTAATTGAGAAATTCCTCCAACTTTCCATTTCTCACTGGTTTGTCCTTCATTCCCTTGATTGTACAAACACAGGAATCAATAGCTGCTATAGCCTGAGGAAGAATAACGGACTTCTTCTGAAGTATAAGACTCAACTTCGAGATTTCTCCAAACAGGTCATGGAGAAAGCAAAACACCACAAAAGGCAACTTTTCCATTTGTTGTGAGATGTGCTTTGCTCTTTCTCTTATTTCAGTGTTTTTGGATGAGGCAGCAAGGTGTTGCATGTGGAGGTGCACAGCTGTATATTGACCCTGGCCTGTAGTGACATCAGATGCAAGAAAATGAACTCGGGTTCAGGTCGGGGGGGCCGTTCCTCCCAATCACGCCCCTCCAGGTGTCACTGTCACTGCCCACGTGAGCATTGAAGTCCCCCAGTAGAATGACGGAGTCCCCGGTCGGAGCACTTTCCAGCAACCCTTCCAGAGATGCCAAGAAGGTCGGGTACTCTACACTGCCATTTGGCCTGTAAGCACAAATAACAGTGAGAGACCTCTCCCCGACCCGAAGGCGCAGGGAAACGACCCTCTCGTTCACCGGGGTGAACTCCAACACATGGTTGCTGAGCTGGGGGGCTATGAGCAAGCCCACATCTCTCACCGCGAGTAATGAGGATTGTTTAAAAAACTCGTATATTTTTCGTTTTGATGTAGTTTTTGGTGATTCTCGGTTTGCTCATTCATATTTTGGTGCTGTAACTCAGTGAAATGTTCACGCGCACCATCTCATTTTATTACATCAACACAACAAATTATGTGATAGGCTTCTGTTCACAGAACACGCACATAACGTAAAAGTTATATAATCATAACGTGTAAATTTGATTGGTCGCCATTGGCGACCTCAGCAAAAATATCAGTCGCAAATTAATATTTTTAGTCGCAAATGCGCCTCTTTTAGGCACAGTCTGGAGCCCTGCATGCACTGACCTGCTCTGTGACCAGGCTTCACGTTTCCTACCACTTTGTGTTTCTGTTGTTCCCAATTGCTTCTGTGTTGTTATAACTAACCGTGGAATATTTAGTTATGAGGAAATTTCATGAATGGACTTATTGTGCAAGTGGTAACCTTTCATGGTACCACAGTTGAATTCACTGAGCTCCTGAGAGCAACCTGTGCTTACACAAAGCTTTGTAGAAGCAGTCTGCATGTCTAGCTGCTTAAATTGAAACATCCATGGTCATGTAAGTGATTGGAACAGCTGAATTCAATGATTGTGAGCACATGTGTGTGCGTTTGTGTGTGTGTGTGTGTGTGTGAGATCATTCTGGCCGATCAGTGAAAAAAAATCATTTAATACGAAGAGATTCATAATTAAGTGTTTATAGAGTTATCGGGACTTTTAAAAATATTTTTTCTTGGCAAAAGCCTCTACACAAAATGAAGAACATAATTCATTAACTCTTACCGTGTGTGTGTGTGTGTGTGTGTGTGTGTGTGTGTGTGTGTGTGTGTGTGTGTGTGTGTGTGTGAGACAGAAGAGCCTCACCTCAGACACGTGGAACGTGACGTCCTGATCCCAAAACTGATGAGACAGAAAGCTAAAGAACTCTGTGCTCAACACGTTGAAGGTACCCCACACACACACACACACACACACACACACACACACACACACACAGAAAGAGAGACTCATAGAGCAATTGATCAGTAACAGATGTTTTGGCCCCCTCTGCACTGTACGTGCACTGTTTTGCTGTGATGCACTTCTCACCTTACATGTGTGGATCCTTCGTGTTCGTGTCTGTGTGTGTTGGTCTGTGATTCGTTATTCTGTTATTGTTCTTTATCACCTCT
>NC_083484.1:17329077-17331577 GCF_030014155.1 Tachysurus vachellii | reverse complement strand
GTTCTTTATGATGAGACAATTGTGATGAACTGTACGGTGTACAAATAAACACAATGTCGGTGTGTCTAAATGGAGTCTGAACTCAAAGTCTAGACGCTCTAACTGTGAGGTGGTTCTACGGTGGTGGTTCTTTTACTTTGGTCTTTTCCTGTTAGGGGTCCCCACAGTGAATCATCCGTCTCCACCTAACTTTGTCCTCATCATCCTCGACTCTCACACCAGTTACCTTCATGTCCACATTTAACACATCCATATATCTCCTCTTTGTCCTTCCTCTTGACCTCTGACCTGCAGCTCCATCTCCAACATCCTTCTACCAATATAACCATCTCCCTCCTCTGTACATGTCCAAACCATCTCAATCTAGTCTCTCTGTCCCTGTCCCTAAAACAGCCAACCTGAGCCGTCCCTCTGATGTGCTCCTTCCTGATCCTGTCCATCCTCGTCACTCCTAAAGAGAACCTCAACATCCTCATCTCTGCTACCTCCATCTCTGCCTCATGTCTTTTCCTCACTGCTACAGCCTCTAACACACACAGCAGAGCTGCTCTCACTACCGTCTTCTACACCTTTCCTTTCATTCTTACTGACACTCTTCTCCACCCACTCCAACCCTCCTGTACTCTCCTCTTCACCTCTTTTCCACACTCCCTGTCACACTGAATGGTTGACCCAGAATCCACAAACATTATTATCCACAGAGATTCCTGTCTGACTTCATCTGTCAATCTGTCCATCACCATAGCAAACAAAAAGGGACTCAAAGCCGACCCTTGATGTAGCCCCACCTCCACCTTAAACTCCTCTGTCTGACCTACAGCACATCTCACTGCTGTCATACTCCTCTCATACATATCCTGAACTTCTCTGATGTACTCCTGACATCCTCATACAGTACCATAGCTCTTCTCTTGGCACGCTGTCTAGACTCTCTCCTTCTCTTCTAACTCACAGCCTACTTGTGGATCATAACCACTGACCACATTCAACATCATCCCCCCCCCCCACATACTTTGCTCCCCTTCCCCCTGGTCTCCTGCACACACAGTAGATCTACCTTCCTTCTCTCCATCGTGTCCACCAGCTCTCTATCTTTCCCTGTCATTGTATAAACATTGAGTCCCTGTTCTCAGACCTGTACTCCTGCCTTTCCTCTTCTCTCTCCTTTTCTTCCTCGACCAACAGTAGCTCAAATTCTACCGGCGTCCTGTAGGTCGGGACTCGGCCGATACAGTATGGAATTCACACTGACGATTCGCATATTTAAATTTGGCACGTTTTACACCGGATGTGCCTTCCTGATGAAACCCTCTCTATTTATCAGGGCTTGAGACCGGCACAGAAATCACTGGCTTGCAACCCTGTGGATAGAATGAGGTGGTTATATGGTTACGTGTAAATAAGGGTGATGTCATTTCCTGGTGAAATCCGCTGCAGGAATTCAACTCCTTTATTCAGTATTTTTTTAAACCAGTGTGTAAAGCAACATCATTCTGCTCTTAGCTGATAGACATTTTCATACAAAGCTCTGTAAATTAAATGTATACAAATATCGGCTCTTTTAGGCCTTTTATGTTCTCAGTCTGTCTGTCCATCCTTTCATCCTCCAGAGAGTCTTAATGTGGTAGCAAAAGAGTGAGCGGTCTGATGTCTGTAAGGCTGTAGACCCTGTATCCACCCATCTCATCCACCCATCATCCACCTGATGGGAGTAAATTCATGACTAAACACAGTTTTTTGTATTTTGTGTTAGCATTCACACAGTGCTGTAAGGACAGCGGGCTGCTCATGGTGGTGAAATGCAGAGAGGAAAACAACGCCCTGAAACAGTGTCTCACCAAACAGTGAGTCGTGTGTGTGTGTGCGTGTGTGTGTGTGTGTGCGTGTGTGTGTGCGTGCGTGCGTGCGTGCGTGTGTGTGTGTGTGTGTGTGTGCGTGTGTGTGTGTGCATGTTTTACACTGACCCTGATTTCATGTGTGTTCAGTTACACAGATCCAGCGTTCTATGAGGAGTGTAAGCAGCAGTATATCCAAGAGAAACAGGACTATGAGCGCACAGGCATCTCTGCCAAGCACAGAGCACAAAGATTACCTACCAGCATGTAGAATGAACACAAACACACACACACTCTGCTGTTTATATTCATGACTAAACCTCATATAAATTCATAGAGAGTTTTAATCACATCAGATGAAATTTCCTCCGCTGAGACTCTTTCAGTCTCTTAACACACACACATACACACACACATACACACACACACACAATTTGTTTTGGCTTTTTTTCTAAGAATGAATTTATTTTGTTTTGATTTGTTTTTTTTTCTCTTGATCTTTGCAAGATCATCAGTTTTGTTTGTAAGTGAACACAAACTTTAGCACAGAAGGAGTTTGTGCTGTTTGTGTGTGAAATGTCTGATAAAGATGTGAATATTTATGTGAATAAAACAGCTTTATGACAAATGTTGCTTTATATGAGGCTGAAACCTGAAAATCCCAA